>NC_081556.1:47236812-47491812 GCF_963082655.1 Stomoxys calcitrans | reverse complement strand
GCTTTAAATCAATATATCGGTCTATATGGCAGCTATATTCAAATCTGGACCGATCTGAACAAAACTGAAGAAGAATGGTGAAGGGCCTAACACAACTCACTGTCTCAAATTTCGGCGACATCGGACAATAAATGCGCCTTTTATGGGCCCAAAACCTTAAATCGAGAGATCGGTCTATATGGCAGCTATATTAAAATCTGGACCGATCTGAGCCAAATTGAAGAAAAATGTTGAAAGCCTAACACAACTCACAGTCCCAAATTTTGACGACATCGGACAATATATGCGCCTTTTATGAGCCCTAAACCTTAAATCGAGAGATTGGTCTATATGGCAGCTATATTCAAATCTGGACCGATCTGAACAAAACTGAAGAAGAATGGTGAAGGGCCTAACACAACTCACTGCCCCAAATCTCGGCAACATCGGACAATAAATGCGCTTTTGATGGTCCCATAACCTTGAATCGAGGAATCGGTCTATATGTCAGCTATATTCAAATCTGGACCGATCTGAACCAATTTGAAGAAAAATGTTGAGAGCCTAACACAACTCACTGTCTCAAATTTTGGCGACATCGGACAATATATGCGCCTTTTATAAGCCCTAAACCTTAAATCGAGAGATCGGTCTATATTCAAATCAAATATATTCAAATCTGGACCGATCTGAACCAAATTGAAGAAAAATGGTGAAGGGCCTTACACAATTCACGGTCTCAAATTTAGGCGTCATCCGACAATAAATGCGCCTTTTATGGGCGCAAAAACTTACATCGAGAGGTCTTTATGACAGCTATATCTTAATCTTTACCTATCTTGGCCAAATTGAAGAACAATGTCGAAGGGCCTAGCACAACTCATTGTCCCAAATTTCAGCATAATCGGATTATAAATGTGGCTTTTATGAACCTAAGACCCTAAATCAAGAGATTGGTCTATATGGCAGTTATATCCAAATCTGGACCGATCTAAGCCAAATTAAAGAAGGATATCGAAGGGTCTAACACAACTCACTGTCCCAAATTTCAGCAAAATCGGATAATAAATATGGCTTTTATGGGCCCAAAACCTTAAATCGATAGATCCATCTATATGGCAGCTATATCCAAATCTAGACCGATCTGGGCCAAAATGCAGAAAGTTGTCGAAGTGCCTAACACAACTCACTGTCCCAAATTTTGGCGAAATCGGACAATAAATGCGCCTTTTATGGGTCCAAAACCTTGTGTCGAGAGATCGATCAATTGGCTGAATCCCAGCAAGACTTCCAAGGATCTGGTAGCAGTAGTATCCATAGGTCAATTTATAAATCTCAAGGCCACCCTGCTCACCTTATCCATGTCCCTCACATGCGATGCGAATTCCGTGACAGGCCACCAGACATTGCAATCAAAGGTCAGCGCCAGTCGCACCGCCTACGAGTACTGCCAGGAACGCTTCCGACCGTGACAGGTCCTAGGCCAACCCTTACAGCTTCGGCAATCTAAACCCAGGCACTTCCTCCTTCACGTGAACAATACCAACTCAGTCTTCCTAGCATTCATCCCAGACCACACCCAGTAGCCCAAAACGTCAATACTCCGAGAGCGGTATCCAAAAGCCCAGATTTTATATCTACGAACTTCCCAGCGGCAAGAATATCCATGTCATCAGCATAACCGTACGCCTTGACCCCTATCGTCTCGAGTCTTCAGAGAATCTTATCGATCACAAGAATCCATAACAAAGGCGAAATTACACCGACCTGAGGCGTACCCCTCGTCGCATTCACCTTTGCAGAGGTTACCCCATACTAGCCATGATCTCCCTATGTAGAAGCATAATTATAATAGAGCCTGTAATGCCTACAGGCGTCTCTTAAAGCTGCCTCTATGGCAGATGGATAAGTGTTATTAAATGCCCCCTCTATGATCAGAAATGCCGCCAACGTGAATTCCTTGAACTGAAGAGCCTTCTCCAAGTGATGCAACAACCTATGAAGCGTCAGAGTATGTAGGTCGGTATGTATATGAGGTCTATATCAGGTTATAGTTAAATTTAGACCGTACTTGGTATTGTAGTTGGAATTCACAACAGAACGAACAATCCAGCCAAATAGGAGAACTTTTGCAGCTTCCGGCGGCTCCAGATGTAAAATCGGCAGATCGATTTATAACGCAGCTATATCAGGCTTAGGCCGATTTGCACCGTACTTGGAAAATTTCAGTAAAATCGGAACAATTTAGAAGCTTCTTGGGGCTCAAGAAGTAAATCTGTGGATCGGTTCATATGGACTACAACCAAATCTTAACCGATGTTGTCCTTTTGCAATCCCCAACGACGGTCATCAATAGGAAGTAAAATTTTAAGCGGATATCTTTATTCGTTCGACCGCTATCGTGATTTCCTCAAATGAGGACGGAAATGGCTAGATCGATTAAGAATGTTAAGGCTCCTGATAGTATATATGAATACTTTATAGAGTCTCAGATCAGTATTTACAGTTGTTCCAATATATACCCTCTAGCATAGGAAGGGGTTATATTAATTTCGTTACTCTGTTTGTAACACCTCAAAATATGCGTCTGAGACCCCATAAAGTATATATATTCTTGATCGTCATACCATTTTCAGTTGTCCGTTCGTCTGTCCATCCGTTCGTCCGACCGTCCGTCTGTCTGTCGACAGCACGCTTACTTCCGAAGGAGTAAAGCTAACCGCTTAAAATTTTGCACAAATACTTCTTATTAGTGAAGGTCGGTGGGCATTGTAAATGGGCCAAATCGGTCCATGTTTTGATATAAAGGGTGATTTTTTTGAGGTTAGGATTTTCATGCATTAGTATTTGACAGATCACGTGGGATTTCAGACATGGTGTCAAAGAGAAAGATGCTCAGTATGCTTTGACATTTCATCATGAATAGACTTACTAACGAGCAACGCTTGCAAATCATTGAATTTTATTACCAAAATCAGTGTTCGGTTCGAAATGTGTTCATTCACCGTAACGTTGCGTCCAACAGCATCTTTGAAAAAATACGGTCCAATGATTCCACCAGCGTACAAACCACACCAAACAGTGCATTTTTCGGGATGCATGGGCAGTTCTTGATTTCTTGAGCCTCTAGAGGGCGCACTTCTCGGTAAATAACTTGGTATAGCTGCGACATAAACCGATCTGGGATCTTGATTTCTTGAGCCCATAGAGCGCGCAATTCTTATCGGATTTTGCTATAATTTTGCATGAAGTGTTTTGTTATGACTTCCAACTACTGTGCTTAGTATGGTGCAAATCGGTACATAACCTGATATAGCTGCCATATAAACCGATCTTGGGTCTTGACTTCATGAGCCTCTAGAGGGCACAATTCTCGTCCGATTTGGCTATAATTTTGCATGAAGTGTTTTGTTATGACTTCGAACTACTGTGCTTAGTATGGTGCAAATCGGTACATAACCAGATATAGCTGCCATATAAACCGATCTTGGGTCTTGACTTCTTGAGCCTCTAGAGGGCACAATTCTCGTCCGATTTGGCTAGAATTTTGCATGAAGTGTTTTGTTAGGACTTCCAACAACTGTGTTTATTATGGCGCAAATCGGTACATAATCTGGTATAGCTACCATATAAACCGATCTTGGGTCTTGACTTCTTGAGCCTCTAGAGAGCGCAATTCTCGTTCGATTTTACTGAAATCTTACACGCGGTATTTTGGTATCACTTCCAACAACTGTGCTAAGTATGGTCTAAATCGGTTCATAACCTGATATAGCTGCCATTTAAACCGATCTTGGATCATGACTTCTTGAGCCGCTAGAGGGCGTAATTTTCGTCCGATTTGGCTGAAATTTAGCATGAAGTGTTTTGTTATGACTTAAAATATCTGCGCTTAGTATGGCGCAAATCGGTAAATAACTTGGTATAGCTGCCATATAATCCGATTTGAGATCTTGATTTCTTGAGCCTCTAGAGGGCGCAATTCTCATCCGATTTGGCACAAATTTTGTACAACGGCTTCTCTGATGACCTTCAACATACGTGTTCAATATTATCTGAATCGACCGATAGCTTGATACAGCTTCCATATAAACCGATCTCCCGATTTTGCTTCTTGAGCCCCTACAAGGCGCAATTCTTTTCCGAATGGACTGAAATTTTACACAATGACTTCTGCAATGTTCAGCATTCAATTCATTTATAGCTCCACTAACATAACAGTTCTTATTCATTATTTTTTGTTTGCCTTAAAAGAGATACCGCGCAAAGAACTCGACAATTCGATCCATGGTGGAGGGTGTATAAGATTCTGCCCGGCCGAACTTAACACGCTTTTACTTGTTTTAAATAAAAATTGGTGTGTTACTGTGTTTTCTTGATGTTTGTTGAAACTTTTCTCCTTTGAATTGATTTTTAAAATAAAATCTCTCTTTAAGCCTTTTTCCTTGCTGTTTATTCTTCTCTTAGGTTTTCTAAAATTTTCAAATTTATAACCGCTCCACCAATGTTTTCTCCTTACTTTTCCCCATGATGTACATAATATATGGATATCATTACAGGGTTAGAAAAACATTTATATTTGGCCAATCCTTATCGTTGTGATTGGTATTGGTATTTGATGTTATCATTTTTCATCATCGTCCAAGCAATGATGTCCTTTTTGGAGTTCAGCTGGTTTTTTCACTTTGTTTCTCCAGTGCTTTTCCTCTGAGGTTTTTTCATTTGTCGATATCCCTTGAACGTTTTGTTAAGATAACAACTCAGACAATCCATAAACATACAACTAAAGATGTTAAATGCAAATATTCCGATATCCTCATACAAAACTTGAGATAAGAGTGTGATTCTTTGGTTGAGAGTAGAGGTTCGTTTTATGCAGGAGGGGAAAATTGGTTGGTATATTCTTGTGTTTGGTCTTTGGCCTGTCGGTGTGTAGTTGATTGTCTTGTTTCGGTTCAATTTGGGTTAATATTCTTACGATTGCTTTTATTTTTGGGATCACCACTAGAATTGTTAGCTAAAAGTTTTTTGTTTTTGGTATACCCTACAGCTTTTGGGGTACTATGACGTCGGAGATATGTCTGGAAAACTTTTTGCCCATTATAGACAGGTGTGGCGTTTTCGCATCAGTGACTTGGCGAACATTTACATGCATGTATTGGAGGTGTGTTACTTACTTATGTTGAAAAAAACAATTTTTGCGGATTGCTCTTACTCCACAGAATTATACAGGAATAATAATTTTTTCATTAAGTTGCCTGTGGTATTATTATTATAATTTTTGGTAACATCAGGTAGGGAAAAAATTCTTTTCAGAAAAAAAGTAAAAATTAGCAATTGAAATCTTTATATTTTGATGGAAAAAGAGACTTTACTTTACTTTAATTGGCTATGACAGAATATTTGTACCACTAGCCGAACGTAAAATAGCGTTCCAAGTGCCTCGATCTTCTGCGCTCATTCTAAAATCTCTGACACCAAGTTTCGAGGTGTCTCCCACCATTTGATATCTCCATCGGGCTTTTGGTCTTCCCGGTTTGCGTGTACCAGCGTGTTTGCCTTCAAAAGACTTCTTTGCTGGAGCTTCTTCATCCATTCTGACAACATGACCTAGCCAACGCAGCCGTTGTATTTTGATTCGTGTAACTATGCTATCGTCGTCATACAGCTCGTGGTTCATACGTTGCCTAGATTCTCTATTAACGCAAACTGATCCATATATATTACAACAAATCTTTCTCTCAAATACTTCAAGCACTGCCTCATCTGCTTTCACAAGTACCCATGCCTCAGAACCATATAACAAACAACACGGGTTGTATCAGTGTCTTGTATAGTGTAATCTTCGTCTGTCGAGAGGTGGCCTTGTTTCTAAACTGCTTACTTAGTCCAAAGTAGCATCTGTTTGCCTGTATTATTCTTCGCTTAATCTCAAAACTGGTGTCATTCGTTTCGGTTACGGCGGTGCCGATGTAGATAAAGCTACTGACTGTTTCAAAGTTGTGGTTCTCAACTTTCTCCATTTTTTTTATCTGCTCGGTTGTACAAGGTTTTTTTGGAGTTGAAACCATCCATTTCATTTTATCTCCATTTACTGCCACACCTATTTTCACTGACTCTCTTTCGATTCTTTCAAGAGCTGTAGTTGCTAAATACTTCCGGTGACCGACCTATGATATCGATGTCGTCGGCATAGGCGAGTAGCATGTGTTCTCTTGTGAGTAGTGTGCCATATCTATTCACATCTGCATCTTCTCCAGCAGGGTATGAAAGAGATCTCACGATAGGCTTGTCTCCTTGTCTGAAACCTAGTTTGGTATTAAATGGTTCGGAGAGATTCATTCCTATTCTTACTGAGGAATGCGTATCAGCAAGTGTCATCCTGCAGAGTCTTGTCAATTTTGCAGGGATACCAAACTCAGACATGGCTTGAAATACATTTGAATGTAAAGGAATATCGAAAGCGGCTTTGTAGCCAACAAAAAGATGGTAGGTATTGATTTGTCTTTCTCGGATCTTTTCCAGGATTTGGTGCAGTGTGAATATTTGGTCTAGGGTGGATGAACCAGGTCTAAAGCCGCATTGATAGGGTCCAATTATCTCATTGACTTTATAGATTTTTTTAATAGGTTTTATTCTTTCACACTGTACGCTCGAGAGTCTCTTGTATGCGATATGGAGGAGACTAATTCCTCTGTAGTTGTCACATTCCGCCTTGTCTCCTTTCTTGTGTACGGGACATTGTATGCTGAGGTTCCAATCATTGGGTATGTGTTCTTCTAGCCAGATTGCACAGATAAGCTGATGCATACGCCTTATCAGCGTGTCGTTTCCGGGCTTAAATAGTTCCGCGGGTAACCCGTCGGTTCCTGCTGCCTTTTTGTTCTTAAGTCGAGTCACTGCTACTTGGACCTCATTCTGAATAGGAGGTAAACATTCTATAACCAACATCAGGAATAGATTCTGCGGTGTCCTCTTCGCCGCCAACATCGGACACTAGCAGTTGAGTAAAATGTTCTTTCCATATTCTCGGCATGTCATCTGTACCAGTTACCAGATTTCCTTCTTTGTCTCTGCAGGAGGATGTGCCTGCCCGAAAGCCATCGGTTTGGTGTTTAATTCTTTGGTAGAATTTCCGGACTTCATTCTGACTCCTGTACATCTCAATTCGCTCTCAATTCGCACACACTCACGTCTTTCCATATCCCTTTTTCATTCTGTGGAATAGACTTTTCTCCTCTCTCCTTTTCTCCCGATACCTCTCCTTCATCTGGAGCGTTGCTACTGATAGCAGGGTTGCTCTATATGCAGCATTTTTGGCTTTGGAAGCATCTCGACACTCTTGGTCGTACCATGGTCTTGGGGGAGGCTTTCGGTATCCAAGTACATTTTCCATGGATGCCAATTGTTTGTGACTACGCCATTATATAATCGGAACAAGGAGTACTTTCATCAAGCAGTTGGATCAGTCGAATGAAATATGTCGCTGCCATTTGTTGTATTTGCAGCTTTCATCAAGCAGTGGGATCAGTCGAATGGAATATGTCGCTGCCATCTATTGTATTTGCAGCTTTTCAAAGTCCAGCTTCCGTGCTGTTTCAGATCATACTTTCCTCGCCGTGTTCAAACGGGTGCAAACCTTTGCCGCAACAAGGTAATGATCCGAATCTATATTCGTTCCACGGATCGATCGTACATCTAACACGCTGGAAGATTGCCTTCTATCTATCACATTGTGATCAATTTGGTTTCTCGTGTTTTGATCGGGTGACAGCCATGTGGCTTTGTGAATATTTTTATGTTGAAATCTGATGCTACTTACTACCATGTTTTTTGCCGCGGCGAAATCTGTCAGCCTCAACCCATTACTAGACGTTATCTTGTGGAGGCTAAACTTTCCGACTGCTGGACCAAAAATGACTTCCTTCCCCATCTTTGCTTTAAAATCTCCCAGGACGATTTTAATATCATGGGCAGGGCAGCGGTCATATTCTCTCTCTAGGCGCTCGTTGAAAATATCCTTGGTCTGCTCGTCTTTGTCTTCCGTCGGGCCATGGACACAAATAAGGCAGATGTTGAAGAATTTGGCTTATATGCGGATTGTGGCTATAGTCTCATCCACCGGAGTAAAGTTGGAGACAAGGTTTTTCAGTCTCCGACTAACCACAAATCCACAGCCAAATTCATGCCTCGTATTATGGCAGCTATGGTATAGTTCGTCACCGTTTGGTATTGTAGTAACGCCATCCCCAGTTCATCGCACTTCCTGTAAGGCGGTAATATCTGCCTTGTACTTCTGTAATACATCCACCAGCGCTTACACTGCACCTTCTCTATAAAGAATGCGGACATTCCAGGTGCAGATCCGCAAATCAGGGTCCTTTTATACCCTCCACCATAAGATGGGGGGTATACTAATTTCGTCATTCTGTTTGTAACTACTCGAAATATTCGTCTGAGACCCCATAAAGTATATATATTCTTGATCGTCGTGAAATTTTATGTCGATCTAGCCATGTCCGTCCGTCTGTCCGTCCGTCCGTCCGTCCGTCCGTCCGTCCGTCCGTCCGTCCGTCCGTCCGTCCGTCCGTCCGTCCGTCCGTCCGTCCGTCCGTCCGTCTGTCTGTCGAAAGCACGCTAACTTCCGAAGGAGTAAAGCTAGCCGCTTGAAATTTTGCACAAATACTTCTTATTAGTGTAGGTCGGTTGGTATTGTAAATGGGCCATATCGGTCCATGTTTTGATATAGCTGCCATATAAACCGATCTTGGGTCTTGACTTCTTGAGCCTCTAGAGTGCGCAATTCTTATCCGATTGGGATGAAATTTTGCACGACGTGTTTTGTTATAACATCCAACAACTGTGATAAGTATGGTTCAAATCGGTCCATAACCTGATATAGCTGCCATATAAACCGATCTTGGGTCTTGACTTCTTGAGCCTCTAGAGTGCGCAATTCTTATCCGATTGGAATGAAATTTTGCACGACGTGTTTTGTTATGATATCCAACAACTGTGCCAAGTATGGTTCAAATCAGTCCATAACCTGATATAGCTGCCATATAAACCGATCTTGGGTCTTGACTTCTTGAGCCTCTAGAGTGCGCAATTCTTATCCGATCAGAATGTATTTTTGCACGACGTGTTTTGTTACGATATCCAACAACTGTGCCAAGTATGGTTTAAATCGGTTCATAACCTGATATAGCTGTCATATAAACCGATCTTGGGTCTTGACTTCTTGAGCCTCTAGAGTGCGCAATTCTTATCCGATTGGGATGAAATTTTGCACGACGTGTTTTGTTATAACATCCAACAACTGTGATAAGTATGGTTCAAATCGGTCTATAACCTGATATAGCTGCCATATAAACCGATCTTGGGTCTTGACTTCTTGAGCCTCTAGAGTGCGCAATTCTTATCCGATCAGAATGTATTTTTGCACGACGTGTTTTGTTATGATATCCAACAACTGTGCCAAGTATGGTTTAAATCGGTTCATAACCTGATATAGCTGTCATATAAACCGATCTTGGGTCTTGACTTCTTGAGCCTCTAGAGTGCGCAATTCTTATCCGATTGGGATGAAATTTTGCACGACGTGTTTTGTTATAACATCCAACAACTGTGATAAGTATGGTTCAAATCGGTCTATAACCTGATATAGCTGCCATATAAACCGATCTTGGGTCTTGACTTCTTGAGCCTCTAGAGTGCGCAATTCTTATCCGATCAGAATGTATTTTTGCACGACGTTGTTTGTTATGATATCCAACAACTGTGCCAAGTATGGTCCAAATCGGTTCATAACCTGATATAGCTGTCATATAAACCGATCTGGGATCTTGACTTCTTGAGCCTCTAGAGGTCGCAATTATTATCCGATTTGCCTGAAATTTTGTACGACGGATTCTCTCATGACCATTAACATACGTGTTTATTATGGTCTGAATCGGTTTATAGCCTGATATAGCTCCCATATAAATCGATCTCTCTATTTTACTTCTTGAGCCCACAAAGGGCGCAATTCTTATTCGAATTGGCTGACATTTTACACAGGTCTCCAACATATAATTTAATTGTGGTCCAAACCGGACCATATCTTGATATCGCTCTAATAGCAGAGCAAATCTTTTCTTATATCCTTTTTTTGCCTAAGAAGAGATGCCGGGAAAAGAACTCGACATATGCGATCCATGGTGGAGGGTATATAAGATTCGGCCCGGCCGAACTTAGCACGCTTTTACTTGTTTTCGTTTGCGTGGGTCGTCAACATTGGGGGTGTCCGTTTTTATACCCTCCACCATAAGATGGGGGGTATACTAATTTCGTCATTCTGTTTGTAACTACTCGAAATATTCGTCTGAGACCCCATAAAGTATATATATTCTTGATCGTCGTGAAATTTTATGTCGATCTAGCCATGTCCGTCCGTCTGTCCGTCCGTCTGTCCGTCCGTCTGTCCGTCCGTCCGTCCGTCTGTCTGTCGAAAGCACGCTAACTTCCGAAGGAGTAAAGCTAGCCGCTTGAAATTTTGCACAAATACTTCTTATTAGTGTAGGTCGGTTGGTATTGTAAATGGGCCATATCGGTCCATGTTTTGATATAGCTGCCATATAAACCGATCTTGGGTCTTGACTTTTTGAGCCTCTAGAGTGCGCAATTCTTATCCGATTGGGATGAAATTTTGCACGACGTGTTTTGTTATGACATCCAACAACTGTGATAAGTATGGTTCAAATCGGTCCATAACCTGATATATCTGCCATATAAACCGATCTTGGGTCTTGACTTCTTGAGCCTCTAGAGTGCGCAATTCTTATCCGATTGGAATGAAATTTTGCACGACGTGTTTTGTTATGACATCCAACAACTGTGCCAAGTATGATTCAAAATGGTCCATAACCTGATACAGCTGCCATATAAACCGATCTTGGGTCTTGACTTCTTGAGCCTCTACAGTGCGCAATTCTTATCCGATTGGAATGAAATTTTGCACGACGTGTTTTGTTACGATATCCAACAACAGTGCCAAGTATGGGTCAAATCGGTCCATTACCTGATATAGCTGCCATATAAACCGATCTTGGGTCTTGACTTCTTGAGCCTCTAGAGGGCGCAATTCTTATCCAATTTGAATGAATTTTGGCACGTAGTATTTTGTTATGATATCCAACAACTGTGCCAAATATGGTTCAAATCGGTTCATAACCTGATACAGCTGCCATATAAACCGATCTTGGGTCTTGACTTCTTGAGCCTCTACAGTGCGCAATTCTTATCCGATTGGAATGAAATTTTGCACGACGTGTTTTGTTACGATATCCAACAACAGTGCCAAGTATGGTTCAAATCGGTCCATTACCTGATATAGCTGCCATATAAACCGATCTTGGGTCTTGACTTCTTGAGCCTCTAGAGGGCGCAATTCTTATCCAATTTGAATGAATTTTGGCACGTAGTATTTTGTTATGATATCCAACAACTGTGCCAAATATGGTTCAAATCGGTTCATAACCTGATATAGCTGCCATATAAACCGATCTGGGATCTTGACTTCTTGAGCTTCTAGAGGTCGCAATTATTATCCGATTTGCCTGAAATTTTGTACGACGGATTCTCTCATGACCATTAACATACGTGTTTATTATGGTCTGAATTGGTTTATAGCCTGATATAGCTCCCATATAAATCGATCTCTCTATTTAACTTCTTGAGCCCACAAAGGGCGCAATTCTTATTCGAATTGGCTGACATTTTACACAGGTCTCCAACATATAATTTAATTGTGGTCCAAACCGGACCATATCTTGATATCGCTCTAATAGCAGAGCAAATCTTTTCTTATATCCTTTTTTTGCCTAAGAAGAGATGCCGGGAAAAGAACTCGACATATGCGATCCATGGTGGAGGGTATATAAGATTCGGCCCGGCCGAACTTAGCACGCTTTTACTTGTTACTATTCCTTTGTTTCTCATAGTAGTTTTCATTGTTTTCCGGGAGCGGGTTACTGGCCCAGCGCCCCAACCGCATGGGGTTTGTGGGATTGCACACGTATCCCTCGTTGTGGCGAGCCGCTTGCTCCAAGATCCGATGCTCGCCTCCAACCGCCCCTAACGTAGGAACATACGCTGATGTTAGCCGTTGGTTATTTGAAGGCGACAATAACTCGTCTTGCCATCTCGAGTATCATTGGCACTCAGTATTTAATTAAGAGCCAGTGCCACCTGACTCCTCACTGAGACTTTCCCCTCAAAATTCGCTGACTGCCCGCGGCCGCATTTGCAGCTTCTCCGCATATAAACGGAGCTTTCCAACATCCGCAACCTGTGGAGGCTCCCGGTAGATTTCAGCTAATCTTCCGGTGATAACGATGGACATCACACAAGTCGGAGCTCAAAGTTCTATCCTGTGTGGTGCTCATAGTTATCCCTCGTCGGCCGGGGATGTAAAAAGAGAAATATTTCATAAACTTAATTTTTGTACATTAATTAATTAAAATTATTTTTTGAGGGGGCATTTAGAAAGTGGACATAGGGTCGAAAGTCTCCGCCATGAACCGCAAGGGCATCCACCCGAGTATTTCCCGGTGTGCGGATAATATGATAGTGGGAGGATTATAAATGGGGAATTGAAAGAAAGTGTCTGAAGGCGGGTGACAAGGGGAACGCCTCAAGGAGGGGTATTCTCGGCAATGCTCTGCAAACTGGTGATAAACGTAGTCCTACATAACGGAGATAAAACTGATTGCGATGGGGGTTGACCTTGTACTATTGATTTGAGGCCCAACCTCGGAACGATCACCGTGGAGGCAGTCGAGATGGGCTACGAGAAATGGGTTGAGAACCAACCCAAATAATATGGAGTTGGTGCACTTCACTCACAGATCTAAGATACCGGATTTCAGACTCCCGTCCATGGGCCATGGGTGTAGGAGGTAGGCTGAGGAGGGTCTCAGACTACCACTCTCCAAGACCGATTCGGGAGAGGTTGTTCCGGACTCGCTTTCGCGGAAGGGGTGAGTGGAAGGCGGATACTGCGTTTGAGTTGGATGAGACCTCGGTCTTCACTGACGGTTCCAGGATGGAGTCACGGATAGGAGTGAGGGGTTTACTCGGAGACGAGTTTACGATCTTTCAGGCAGTGGTCTGTGCCACTACGGTGGCGGCAAAGGAGAAACCTGCCACCTTCGAAACTCTGGATACATATTGACAGTTTGGCGGCTCCTAAGGCCTTCAAATCAAGGATCCATCCGTCCGTTCATCCGTCCGTCCATCCGTCCGTCCGTCCGTCCGTCCGTCCGTCCATCCGTCCGTCCATCCGTCCGTCCATCCGTCCGTCCATCCGTCCGTCCATCCGTCCGTCCATCCGTCCGTCCATCCGTCCGTCCATCCGTCCGTCCATCCGTCCATCCGTCCGTCCATCCGTCCGTCCATCCGTCCGTCTATCCGTCCGTCCATCCGTCCGTCCATCCGTCCGTCCATCCGTCCGTCCAACCGTCCGTCCATCCGTCCGTCCATCCGTCCGTCCATCCGTCCGTCCATCCGTCCGTCCATCCGTCCGTCCGTCCATCCGTCCGTCCATCCGTCCGTCCATCCGTCCGTCCATCCGTCCGTCCATCCGTCCGTCCATCCGTCCGTCCATCCGTCCGTCCATCCGTCCGTCCATCCGTCCGTCCATCCGTCCGTCCATCCGTCCGTCCATCCGTCCGTCCATCCGTCCGTCCATCCGTCCGTCCATCCGTCCGTCCATCCGTCCGTCCATCCGTCCGTCCATCCGTCCGTCCATCCGTCCGTCCATCCGTCCGTCCATCCGTCCGTCCATCCGTCCGTCCATCCGTCCGTCCATCCGTCCGTCCATCCGTCCGTCCATCCGTCCGTCCATCCGTCCGTCCATCCGTCCGTCCATCCGTCCGTCCATCCGTCCGTCCATCCGTCCGTCCATCCGTCCGTCCATCCGTCCGTCCATCCGTCCGTCCATCCGTCCGTCCATCCGTCCGTCCATCCGTCCGTCCATCCGTCCGTCCATCCGTCCGTCCATCCGTCCGTCCATCCGTCCGTCCATCCGTCCGTCCATCCGTCCGTCCATCCGTCCGTCCATCCGTCCGTCCATCCGTCCGTCCATCCGTCCGTCCATCCGTCCGTCCATCCGTCCGTCCATCCGTCCGTCCATCCGTCCGTCCATCCGTCCGTCCATCCGTCCGTCCATCCGTCCGTCCATCCGTCCGTCCATCCGTCCGTCCATCCGTCCGTCCATCCGTCCGTCCATCCGTCCGTCCATCCGTCCGTCCATCCGTCCGTCCATCCGTCCGTCCATCCGTCCGTCCATCCGTCCGTCCATCCGTCCGTCCATCCGTCCGTCCGTCCATCCGTCCGTCCGTCCATCCGTCCGTCCGTCCATCCGTCCGTCCGTCCATCCGTCCTTCCATCCGTCCGTCCATCCGTCCGTCCATCCGTCCGTCCATCCGGCCGTCCATCTGTCCGTCTGTCTGTCGAAAGCACGCAAAATTTTGAAGGTGTAAAGCTAGCCGCTTAAAATTTTGCACAAATACTTTTTATTAGTGTAGGTCGGTTTGGATTGTAAATGGGCCGAATCGGTCTATGTTTTGATAAAGCTGCCATATAAACCGATTTCGGGTCTTGACTTCTTGGGCATCTGGAGGGCGCAATTCTCATTCCATTTGACTGAAATTTTTCACGTGGTGTTTTGGTATCACTTCCAACAACTGCGTTTAGTATGATTCAAATCGGTCCATGTCTTGATATAGCTGCCATATAAACCGATCTTGGGTCTTGACTCCTTGAACCTCTAGAGGGCGCAATTCTCGTCCGATTTGACTGAAATTTTGGAAGGCGTGTTTTGGTATTACTTCCAACAACTGTGTTAAGTATGATTCAAATCGGTTTATAATCTGGTATAGCTGTCATATAAACCGATCTTGGATCTTGACTTCTTGAGCCACTAGAGGACGGAATTATTATCCAATTTGGCTGAAATTTTCCATGAAGTGTTTTGTTATGACTTTCAATAACTGTGCTAAGAATAGCTCAAATCGGTCCATAACCTGATATAGCTGCCATATAAGGCGATCTGTGGTCTTGATTTCGTGAGCCTCTACAGGGAGCAATTCCTATCCGATTTAGCTGAAATTTTGTACAACGGCTTCTCTTATGACCTTTAACATACGTATCGAAAATGGCATGAATCGGCTTATAGCTTAATGCAGCTCCCCTATGGTTTCCAATATTCAGTTCAATTATGGTCCGAAATGAACCATAACTTGATATTGTTCCAATAATATAGCAATTCTTATCTTTTATCCTTTGTTTGCCTTAAAAGAGATACCGTGGCAAGAGCTCGACAAATGCGATCCATAGTGGAGGGTGTATAAGATTCGGCCCGGCTGAACTTAGCACGCTTTTACTTGTTTTTTTGGTCCTTCCATCATTTCGTCATATTTTTTGCCTTTCGTTCGTCTTGCAGTCCGCACTTTTGTCCTTCCTGTCGTCTGTCCTTTTGTCCGACTCCCTGTAATCTGTCTCTTCGTCCATCCCTTATGTTTACTAACACCCTTTCCACTCAATCTTCTTTTAGAAAAAGTAATCCTTCCAGGTTTCACTGCATCATCCGTCCGACCAGAGTTTGTTTTCGCTTAGACAATTGTAGGGTGAGCAACAAGCAACGCTGCTGGAAGTATTTACGTTTTCACTTGTTTTAAGGTTTCCGTAGTTCTGATGGGGAATCGAACATGGTTATGTTTCCCTTAAGAGTCTTAAAGAAGAGCAATTTTTTCTGGCTAAATTGTCATTTGTATGCAAAATAAATCATTTAAATGATTTTCGATAGGAACAAGGGTTCACCAGCAAAACTACCAATAGAAGTTGTTGAGACAACAAGAACAACAACATCAACAACCACAATCGACAACATCTCCATTGAAGTATACATTATCGTCCTTGGTATGCCAGTCACAGCTACACACGCACACACACACACACACACACATTTTTACACACATTGAATGCAAGAAGCCAAAGACCAAGAGATGTAAAACCAAATGGCCATGTTGGAGATCGAATAAAACGGAAATTAAATGTGGTCATATGTAAATGTTGATGTTCTCTACACACAGGAAAAGTGATTCACATGGAGAGTATGTATACCATGTGTGTGTGTGTGTGTGTGTGTGTGGAGCTGAGTGTAAGCTGTTGTCTGCCTTAAGCCTTAAGCATATGTAAATGTGTCGAGAGTCTGGGTGTATGTAGTCTCTGTATATCCTTTCAATGTTTGTTCGATTGATTCTCTTCAATTTTTTTTTTTACTTTTTTTCGATTTTTCCTTTCCGGCAAAGTTTATTCAATGGCAATATTAGCCAAGTCATGATGAAGCTTCGATAGAACGGAAATGACATTGAGACCTAGAGGAACATGACCTTTGAAAATTAAATTTTCAATATCATTTAACAAAATACTAATATTACCGAGGGAAGCCTCAGACTGAAGGAGAAACAAATTGAAAATGTTTGATAAAAAAAACAACTTTTGTTCGAAGAAAACAAAGAGAATTGACTTATCATCATTTTCATGGAAATTTAATTTGTAGGAAAAGGTTAATTTTGACAAAGTACCAGAGCTCAATTGAGATCAAGCTCAAGTGCCTAGGGTAACTATCTTGCAAATCTAATGAAATACGAATATTTGAACGGGAGGTGATGATTATCTTTCAGAGGTAAGATTAAAAGGCTCGAAATTTGCTTTTATACCCACCACCGAAGGATGGGGGTATATTCATTTTGTCATTCTGTTTGCAACACATCGAAATATCCATTTCCGACCCTATAAAGTATATATATTCTTGATCAGCGTAAAAATCTAAGACGATCTAGACATGTCCGTCCGTCTGTCTGTTGAAATTACGCTACAGTCTTCAAAAATAGAGATATTGAGCTGAAACTTTGCACAGATTCTTTTTTTGTTCATAAGCAGGTTAAGTTCGAAGATGGGCTATATCGGACTATGTCTTGATATAGCCCCCATATAGACCGATCCGCCGATTTAGGGTCTTAGGCCCATAAAAGCCACATTTATTATCCGATTTTGCTTAAATTTGGGACAGTGAGTTGTTTTAGGCCCTTCGACATTCTTCATCAATTTGGCCCAGATCAGTCCAGATTTGGATATAGCTGCCATATAGACCGAACCTCAAATTAAGGGTCTTAGGCCCATAAAAGCCACATTTATTATCCGATTTTGCTGAAATTTGGGACGGTGAGTTGTGTTAGGCCCTTTGATATCCTTCGTCAATTTGGCTCAGATCGGTCCAGATTTGGATATAGCTGCTATATAGAGCGATCCTCCGATTTGGGGTCTTAGGCCCATAAAAGCTACATTTATTATCAGATTTTGCTGAAATTTGGGACAGTGAGTTGTGTTAGGCGCTCCAACATTCTTCGTCAATTTGGCCCAGATCGGTCCAGGTTTGGTTATAGCTGCCTTATAGACCGATCCTCCGATTTAGGGTCTTAGGCCCATAAAAGCCACATTTATTATTCGATTTTGCTGAAATTTGGGACAGTGAGTTGTGTTAGGCCCTTCGATATCCTTCGTCAATTTGGCTCAGATCGGTCCAGATTTGGATATAGCTGCCATATAGACCGATCCTTGGATTTAGGGTCTTAGGCCCAAAAGAGCCACATTTCGTATCCGATTTTGATGAAATTTGGGACAGTGAGTTGTGTTAGGCCCTCCGACATTCTTCGTCAATTTGGCCCAGATCGGTCCAGGTTTGGTTATAGCTGCCATATAGACCGATCCTCCGATTTAGGGTCTTAGGCCCATAAAAGCCACATTTATTATTCGATTTTGCTGAAATTTGGGACAGTGAGTTGTGTTAGGCCCTTCGATATCCTTCGTCAATTTGGCTCAGTGGCTGGTGTCAAGCCCTTCGACTTTCTTCGTAATTTTGGTCCAGATCGGTCGAGATTCCGAATGAAAGGTGGTATACATATATACCCAAGGAGGTGGATATCCAAAGTTCGTCCCGGCCGAACTTAACGCCTTTTTACTTGTTACACCCACTATACTACATTACTATGGGGCAGACTACTATAACTTGAGGAAGTAGTTTGTAACACCCAATATACCCATTAACTCATAAATTTTATATAGCCATGTCACTCTGTCTGTTCGTTTGCCCGTGTTTTTATAGCCACCGCCATAGGATGGAGGCATACTATTCCAGATATTCCGTTTGTAACACCTCGAAATCAACTAGATGGCTGAACAGTTCAAAATTCACCTGCTCTGGATGCCGGACCAGAGAGTTACCCAAGTGGACGAGCTTGCGAGACTGGGAGCTACCAGGGAAACTGGAATCAGTGGGTATACCTCTAACGACATGTAAGCTAAGTTTTCAGGATCAGGCCCCAAGGTCAACGAATAATAGATGGTTACAAAGAAGGGGCTGTAAGCATTCCAAAACTATGTGGCAAAATCTATGCTTGAAGAGGTTTATCGCTTTCTGTCTTCGCTAGAACAGACGTCTCAGTCATTGTGTGCGTCATGACAGGTCACTGTCTTATTTGAAAAGATGCTGACAGACTGAAGGTTGCCAGAAGCTCAGAGGATCTCGAAGAAGAAGAGACTTTAGAGACGGTGTGTGTCCCGCACTAGCAGTCAGAAGGAGTTCCACTTTAGGTTGTTCTCATTTCTTCCAAGTTCCACGATCGGTTTATATGGCAGCTATCTCAAAACATGAATGGATATACATCCATGTTTTGAGATAGCTGCCATATAAACCGATCATGCATCTTGATATCTTGAGCCTCTAGAGGGCCCAATTCATATCAGATTTGTCCGAAATTTTGTTTTAACTTTCAACAACTGTGCCAAGTATGGCTCAAATCGGTTCCTAATCTCATATAGCTCCCATATAAACCGATCTCTGGAGTATACTTTTTGAGCCTTGAGCCGAATTGGCTGCAATTTTGTACAATGACTTCTTTTATGACCTTAAACAAACGTGTTATATATGATCTGAATCGATCCATAGCTTGATATAGCTTCCATGTAAGCAGATCTCCCGATTTTACATCTTGAGCCACTAATATCATATATATCCCATATAAACCGGTCTCCCGATATGACTTCTTGAGCCCCTGGAAACCGCAATTTTCCTGTACCAAATTTTAAGGTCTGATGAAAACTGCGACCTGTACTTTGTGCACAAATGGACAGAGAGACGGACAGACAATCAGAAAGTGATTCTTAGTCGATCGGTATACTTCCGGCGAACCCTCCACCGTTACCCCAAAAACACCACCCAAAATCAAAAGTGGACCGATAAGGACAATATGGGTATCAAATGAAAAGTATGCGGGCGTTGATAACGAATCTGGCTTAAAAATTCATGTCGAAGTATAGGGGGTCACCCCACCACCACAAAAACGCCTAAAATGGGCGCATTAGCCAATGACGGATATTTGGGACTCGGTTTGTTTGTTCCGTATAGACTCATAAACGGCAAGACCGATTTCCTAGAAATTTTCGCATATTGTGTAGGTTGTTCTGAAAAGCAACATAGGCTATATAATTTTTCGGTATCGGAGGGGGGACGGACCCTCCCCCTTATGCCAAAAACACAACCCAAAACCAAAAGTGGACCAATCGGGACAATATAGGTATCAAATGAAAGGTATTGGAGAGTAGAATACGAATATGATATTAAAAATTAAGTCTAAGTACCCATCGGGACGCCTCAACCCCAAAACTCCCCCAAACAGACATATTGGACGTTTATTTCAATATGGGGTTCAAATGAGAGGTATTCGGGAGTAGATTTCTTATCTGGCATACAAAAGCAGATCGAAGTATAGGGAGTCACGCCACCCCTCGAAAACGCTACTTGGCTGAACCGATTTTTTTTTTAAATTTTCATAGATTGTGTACGTTTGTCTGGAAGAAAACATTGGCTTTATTATTTTTAGATATCGGGTGAAGGCGGACCCTCCCCCTTACTCCAAAAACGCCACCCATATCCGAAAGTGGTCCGATGAGCGCAATAAGGTTATTAAATGAGAGGTACTGGAGACCAGAAAACGAATATAGTATCAAAATTTGGGTCCAAGAACCCAGCAGTACTTGGACCGGTTAATATACCCCCAAATGGGCATATTAGCCGACCATGGCGTTCAAGTCTATGTGGCACTTTTCCTCCTAAAGACACGTCATATGGGTTATTTGACCCATTATGACAATATGGGACTCAAATGAAAGGTATTTGAGAGTAGAAAACGAATTTGATATCCAATTTTAGAGCCAAGTGTTTTGAGGAACGCCCTAAAGCACCCCCTTAACTGAACTTCATTTCCGTTGGGAATAAAGAAGGAATTTGATATCTTTTTTCAGTAAAAAGTGCCGGTGGACCAAACGGTTCATATTTACCGGCCATGGCATTATGGGGCTCAAATTCAAGGGATTTTGAAATGCAGCACGAATTTGATATCTATATTTGAGTCGAAATGTCTGAGGTATCACCCCGCTCCTAACATTACCCTAAGGAAGAATATTACCACCGATTCAATTTAAACTTAATGACAAGGCAGCTTTTTTTATAGCCGAGTCCGAACGGCGTCCTGCAGTGCGACACCTCTTTGGGGAAAATTTTTTTAATGACCATGCATAGCATTGTACAAATGTTGCCAACATTAAGAGGGGATAAACACCGCTCGCCAGGACACATTCATCGTCAAAGGCTACAATGGCACGAATTCGATATCCTCATTCAGGGCGAAGTGTCCCCACCCTAAAAAGATATTAGAGAGTTAAAGAAGGCGCAGCGGATCGGGCCCGGTTCGGCTAGTGTATATATATCGCCCGATTTTTACTTCTAAAATCACAGCAAGCGCATTTATGGACCCATCTTGCCAACATTTTGCAAAACGCTTTCCTCGACAACTGCCACAGTATCTGAGAAGCTTGTTCGAAATCGGTTCAGATTTAGGTATAGCTCCCATATATATGTTCGTCCGATTTTAAGAAATATTGCAGGAAAGTGCTCATTTTTATACCCTCCACCATAAGATGGGGGGTATACTAATTTCGTCATTCTGATTGTAACTACTCGAAATATTCGTCTGAGACCCCATAAAGTATATATATTCTTGATCGTCGTGAAATTTTATGTCGATCTAGCCATGTACGTCCGTCTGTCTGTCGAAAGCACGCTAACTCCGAAGGAGTAAAGCCGCTTGAAATTTTGCACTTCTTATTAGTGTAGGTCGGTTGGTATTGAAAATGGGCCATATCGGTTCATGTTTTGATATAGCTGCCATAAAAACCGATCTTGGGTCTTGACTTCTTGAGCCTTTAGAGTGCGCAATTCTTATCCGATTGGGATGAAATTTTGCACGACGTGTTTTGTTACGATATCCAACAACTGTGTCAAGTGTGGTTCAAATCGGTCTCTAACCTTATATAGCTGTCATATAAGCCGATCTTGGGTCTTGACTTCTTGAGCCTTTAGAGTGCGCAATTCTTATCTGATTGGGATGAAATTTTGCACGACGTGTTTTGTTACGATATCCAACAACTGTGCCAAGTGTGGTTCAAATCGGTTTCTAACCTTATATAGCTGTCATATAAACCGATCTTGGGTCTTGACTTCTTGAGCCTCTAGAGGGCGCAATTCTTATCCAATTTGAATGAATTTTGGCACGTAGTATTTTGTTATGATATCCAACAACTGTGCCAAATGTGGTTCAAATCGG
The DNA here is from genome assembly GCF_963082655.1 of Stomoxys calcitrans. Taxonomy (NCBI): domain Eukaryota; kingdom Metazoa; phylum Arthropoda; class Insecta; order Diptera; family Muscidae; genus Stomoxys; species Stomoxys calcitrans. Next base: position 47,470,066 of record NC_081556.1, on the reverse strand, counting down.
TTCATAACCTGATATAGCTGTCATATAAACAGATCTTGGGACTTGACTTCTTGAGCTTCTAGAGGTCGCAATTTCTATCCGATTTGGCTAAAATTTCGCAAGACGTTTTTTATTGTTACTTTCAACAACTATGTCAAATAAAGTACAAGTCGGTTCATAACCTGATATAGCTGCCATATAAACCGATCTGGGATCTTGACTTCTTGAGCCTCTAGAGGTCGCAATTATTATCCGATTTGCCTGAAATTTTGTACGGCGGATTCTTTCATGACCAGCAACATACGTGTTTATTATGGTCTGAATCGGTCTATAAGCCCGATACAGCTCCCATATAAATCGATCTCTCTATTTTACTTTTTTAGCTTACAAAGACAGCAATTCTTATTCGAATTGGCTGACATTTTACACAGGTCTCCAACATATAATTGAATTGTGGTCCAAACCGGACCATATCTTAATATCGCTCTAATAGCAGAGCAAATCTTTTCTTATATCCTTTTTTTGCCTAAGAAGAGATGCCGGGAAAAGAACTCGACATATGCGATCCATGGTGGAGGGTATATAAGATTCGGCCCGGCCGAACTTAGCACGCTTTTACTTGTTACTATTCCTTTGTTTCTCATAGTAGTTTTCATTGTTTTCCGGGAGCGGGTTACTGGCCCAGCGCCCCAACCGCATGGGGTTTGTGGGATTGCACACGTATCCCTCGTTGTGGCGAGCCGCTTGCTCCAAGATCCGATGCTCGCCTCCAACCGCCCCTAACGTAGGAACATATTGTTACTTTCAACAACTATGTCAAATAAAGTACAAGTCGGTTCATAACCTGGTTCATTGCCTGAAAGTTTGTACGACGGATTCTCTCATGACCATTAACATACGTGTTTATTATGGTCTGAATCGGTCTATAGGCCGATACAGCTCCCATATAAATCGATCTCTCTATTTTACTTCTTGAGCCCACAAAGGGCGCAATTCTTATTCGAATTGGCTGACATTTTACACAGGTCTCCAACATATAATTTAATTGTGATCCAAACCGGACCATATCTTGATATCGCTCTAATAGCAGACCAAATCTTATCTTATATCCTCTTTATACCCTCCACCATAAGATGGGGGGTATACTAATTTCGTCATTCTATTTGTAACTACTCGAAATATTCGTCTGAGACCCCATAAAGTATATACATTCTTGATCGTCGTGAAATTTTATGTTGATCTAGCCATGTCCGTCCGTCTGTCCGTCCGTCCGTCCGTCCGTCTGTCCGTCCGTCCGTCCGTCTGTCCGTCCGTCCGTCCGTCTGTCCGTCCGTCCGTCTGTCTGTCGAAAGCACGCTAACTTCCGAAGGAGTAAAACTAGGCGCTTGAAATTTTTCACAAATACTTCTTATTAGTGTAGGTCGGTTGGTATTGTAAATGGGCCATATCGGTCCATGTTTTGATATAGCTGCCATATAAACCGATCTTGGGTCTTGACTTCTTTAGCCTCTAGAGTGCGCAATTCTTATCCGATTGGGATGAAATTTTGCACGACGTGTTTTGTTATGACATTCAACAACTGTGGACAACAAATCGGTCCATAACCTGATATAGCTGCCATATAAACCGATCTTGGGTCTTGACTTTTTGAGCCTCTAGAGTGCGCAATTCTTATCCGATTGGGATGAAATTTTGCACGACGTGTTTTGTTATGACATCCAACAACTGTGCCAAGTATGGTTCAAATCGGTCTATAACCTGATATAGCTGCCATGTAAACCGATCTTGGGTCTTGACTTCTTGAGCCTCTAGAGTACGCAATTCTTATCCAATTGGAATGAAATTTTGCACGACGTGTTTTGTTATCATATACAACAACTGTGCCAAGTATGGTTGAAATCGGTCTATAACCTTATGTAGCTGTCATATAAACCGATCTTGGGTCTTGACTTCTTGAGCCTCTAGAGGGCGCAATTCTTATCCAATTTGAATGAATTTTGGCACGTAGTATTTTGTTATGATATCCAATAACTGTGCCAAATATGGTTCAAATCGGGTTATAACCTGATATAGCTGCCATATAAACCGATCTGGGATCTTGACTTCTTGAGCCTCTAGAGGTCGCAATTATTATCCGATTTGCCTGAAATGTTGTACAACGGATTCTCTCATGACCATTAACATACGTGTTTATTATGGTCTGAATCGGTTTATAGCCTGATATAGCTCCCATATAAATCGATCTCTCTATTTTACTTCTTGAGCCCACAAAGGGCGCAATTCTTATTCGAATTGGCTGACATTTTACACAGGTCTCCAACATATAATTGAATTGTGGTCCAAACCGGACCATATCTTAATATCGCTCTAATAGCAGAGCAAATCTTTTCTTATATCCTTTTTTTGCCTAAGAAGAGATGCCGGGAAAAGAACTCGACAGCCATTGCAAGCGCATTGTTTGACCAATCTTGCCAATATTTTGCACAACGCTATCCTCGACGACTAACACATTATCTGAGAAGTTTGCTCAGAAGTCGGTTAAGAAGTAGATATAGCTGTCATATATATGTTCGTCAGATTTTGGGTAATTTGCTATAATGTTTTCATTTGTCAACCGTAGTTATTACAGTTTGAACATATTTGCTCGCCGAGGTCCATCAAAATTGGTTCAGAATTGGAAATAGCTCATTGTACTCATGGGGTAGGTGTAGGGTATTATTGAGTCGGCACCCCCCGACTTTTGCCCTTCCTTACTGGTTCTCATATAATTAGGTTTTATCCACCAGGGTATTACTGTGTTTTCATTTGACGCTTATACAACTCAGACTACGTATTAGAAATTCATCTGCAAAATGGAGGGCAATACCAATTACCTTCTCAATTGCGTCCCCATTAGCATCCCTGTATAACAGACAATCTGAAGGCAATTATCCCAAACTGTCCATCATTTTTCGAAATTACATGCACAATGGTCCATTCCATACCAAGCATTAAAATAAGACTCACATCCAAATCCTGCTAAGACTTAGTACAGCAATACAAGAAAGAAAAAAAAAAAACGAAATAGAAAAAATCCCTTTGCATCTTATAAATATTGAAGGACACTTATTGGGCACAAAGATGAATGATGTTGGCTCAGTACTATGTGCTTGGAAAATCATCGCAAACATCGATTTGCAAAAAACACAAATCTGCAATACTTACAAATCAACTACGAATATCCCTAGGAAGAGAAAGTAGTTACAAGTGCCAAACAGACAAAAGATCCTTGGGAGAGCCTCAATTTATCTGCTGCAAGCAAATGTTCCTTGAATAAATCAATATGTCAATTTATTTTATTTAGAAACATAAATTCATAGATATACTCTGGCATAATCTGAATATGATGTCTGGTTTTGGTGAATTTGTGCTAGGAAAAACCCCAAGTCCCCTAACTTTTGATGGAGGGCTGTTTCTGCTCTGTTGGTAAACCGCAAGAACCTAACAAAGGCAAACACTTCTATAAAACAAACAAAGGATAACATTTTTTTTCGGTGCTAAGGAGGTTAGATATTTTCTTCATGTATGTTTTGAGTGCTCTTCTGGGATTTTTCATATTTTCTATATGCGATTGCACAAATAAATCTTTTGGAAGCCGAAAAATGTAAATGCTTGTCAAAATATTTTAAAATATGTTTCTCAATATTCACTTGTCATTTTACCTCATCTTTGATCTACTTGCTCGAATAGGGCAAACATGCTAGGGCAATGAGCTAGAAAATGTTTTTCTAGAGTTGCAAAAAAAAAAACAAGTAAAAGCGTGCTAAGTTCGGCCGGGCCGAATCTTATATACCCTCCACCATGGATCGCATTTGTCGACTTCTTTTCCCGGCATCTCTTCTTAGGCAAAAAAGGATATAAGAAAAGAGTTGCTCTTCTATTAAAACGATATCAAGATTGGTCCGGTTCGGACCACAATTAAATTATATGTTAGAGACCTGTGTAAAATTTCAGCCAATTCGTATAAGAATTGCGCCCATTGGGGCTCACGAACTAAAATAGAGAGAACGATTTATATGGGATCTGTATCGGGCTATAGACCGATTCAGACCATAATAAACACGTTTGTTGATGGTCACGAGAGGATCCATCGTACAAAATTTCAGGTATATCGGATAATAATTGCGACCTCTAGGGGTCAAGAAGTCAAGATCCCAGATCGGTTTATATGGCAGCTATATCAGGTTATGAACCAATTTGAACCTTATTTGACACAGTTGTTGAAAGTAAAAATAAAATACGTCATGCAAAATTTCAGCCAAATCGGATAGGAATTGCGCCCTCTAGAAGCTCAAGAAGGCAAATCCCCAGATCTGTTTATATGACAGCTATATCAGGTTATAGACCGATTTCAACCATACTTGGCACAGTTGTTGGATATCATAACGAAATACTTCGTGCAAAAATTAATTCAAATCGGATAAGAATTGCGCACTCTAGAGTTTCAAGAAGTCAAGACCCAAGATCGGTTTATATGGCAGCTTTATCAGGTTATGAACCGATTTAAACCATACTTGGCACAGTTATTGGGTATCATAACAAAACACGTCGTGCGAAATTCCATTCCAATCGGATAAGAATTGCGCCCTCTAGAGGCTCAAGAAGTCAAGACCCAAGATTGGTTTATATGGCGGCTATATCAGGTTATGAACCGATTTGAACCATACTTGGCACAGTTGTTGGATATCACAACAAAACACGTCGTGCAAAATTTCATTCCAATCGGATAAGAATTGCGCACTCTAGAGGCTCAAGAAGTCAAGACCCAAGATCGGTTTATATGGCAGCTATATCAAAACATGGACCGATATGGCCCATTTACAATACCAACCGACCTACACTAATAAGAAGTATTTGTGCAAAATTTCAAGCGACTAGCTTTACTTCTTCGGAAGATAGCGTGCTTTCGACAGACAGACGAACGGACGGACGGACAGCCGGACGGACATGGCTAGATCGACATAAAATGTCGCGACGATCAAGAATATATATACTTTATGGGGTCTCAGACGAATATTTCGAGTAGTTACAAACAGAATGACGAAATTAGTATACCCCCCATCTTATGGTGGAGGGTATAAAAAAAGAATCTATGAAAAGTTTTCAGTTCGGTTAGTATTGTAAATGGGCCATATAAGCCCATGTGTTCATATAGCTGCCATACCTCTTAAGGGCGCAATTCTTATCCGATTTGGATGAAATTTTGTATGAAGTGTTTTGTTTTGATTTCCAACGATTTTGCTATGTATAGTTCATAATCTGATATAGCTGCCATATAAACCGATCTGAAATGTTGACTTCTTGAGCCGCTAGACGGTGAAATTATTATCCCATTTGGCTGAAATCTTGCGTGATATGGTAGGTTAGGTTAGGTTGAAAAGAGGGGGCAGATATTAATCCGCCCCATGCCACTATGGACATACACCTAAGCCAGTAATCGGCTTGTTGTGCACTCTGTTGTGCACTCTGATGCGTAATATGGTATTTTTGGGCTTCCAACAACAGCGCCAGTCCAATTCGGTTCATAATATGATGTAGCTCCCATATAAACCGATCTTGGGTTTTGACTTCTTGGGCAGCTAGAGGGCGCAATTATTATCCGATTTGGCTGTTATATTGCTCGAAGTGTTTTGTCCGATGTCGCCGAAATTTAGAATAGTGAATTATGTTAGACCCCTTGTCATCTTCCTGGAATATGGTCCAGATCGGACCAGATTTGGATATACCTGCCATATAAACCGATCTTTCAATTTAAAATCATGGGCTCATAAAAGGCGCACTTACTGTCCGCTTTCGCCGAAATTTGGGACAGTGACTTTCATTGAGCTCTTCGACAACTTTCTGCAATTTGGCACAGATCGGTTAAGATTTGGATATAGCTGCGATATAGGCCAATCTTTAAGTTTAAAGTCTTGGCTCCATTAAAGGTATATTTTTAGGCTGATATCGCTGAAATTTGACAATGTCTTAGCCTTTTCGACATCCGTGCCGTATATGGTTAAGATCGGTCTATATTTGGATATGGCTACCAAAACACTTATAAAACCTCCCTATATCCGTTTCGACTTTGGTCCTAATCGGACCCTATTTCGATAAAGCTGATATGGGGGCATAAATTATGCATTTTTCACCGGATTATGACGAAATGGGGTTTACATTTACACCCGAGGTGGAGGGTATCCAAAGTTCGGCCCGGCCGAACTTAACGCCTTTTTACTTGTTTGGGAAATAAAGGGTGATTTTTTTGAGGTTAGGATTTTCATGCATTAGTATTTGACAGATCACGTGGGATTTCAGACATGGTGTCAAAGAGAAAGATGCTCAGTATGCTTTGACATTTCATCATGAATAGACTTACTAACGAGCAACGCTTGCAAATCATTGAATTTTATTACCAAAATCAGTGTTCGGTTCGAAATGTGTTCAAATTTTGACAAATTTTGTTCAGCGATGAGGCTCATTTCTGGTTGAATGGCTACGTAAATAAGCAAAATTGCCGCATTTGGAGTGAAGAGCAACCAGAAGCCGTTCAAGAACTGCCCATGCATCCCGAAAAATGCACTGTTTGGTGTGGTTTGTACGCTGGTGGAATCATTGGACCGTATTTTTTCAAAGATGCTGTTGGACGCAACGTTACGGTGAATGAACACATTTCGAACCGAACACTGATTTTGGTAATAAAATTCAATGATTTGCAAGCGTTGCTCGTTAGTAAGTCTATTCATGATGAAATGTCAAAGCATACTGAGCATCTTTCTCTTTGACATCATGTCTGAAATCCCACGTGATCTGTCAAATACTAATGCATGAAAATCCTAACCTCAAAAAAATCACCCTTTATTTGTTTTTGATATATAATTTGTTTTAAATTTTATCTTAAAATATTTTACCATTTTTATCTTAACCAACCATGCGACCATCAACAACAACAAAAAAAGTATTCAAGGAAATGCGCGTAACATGTTTTCTGCTGTTGTACGTCAACGTACATGATTGTTAACTTAGTTAACAACGCAAAACTACATTCAGGAAGCATCAGTGCCGGCAACAACTCCCAACAACAGCAACAATAATCAAATCCCCAAGCTAAAGTATAGTAGGAGTTGAACATGAACAAAATGGCTTTGGGGAAAACATGATTGTGCCAGGTTTCTGAAACCAAAATAGGTAGAATTTCTTCTTCTTATTTTGTGTCTACTTTACCCACACTGCAAAACTCTTTTGAAGGTAGTTTTTTATGATGGTTTTTGGCTAAGCAATTTTAAAGTTAAACTGAGGCAAATTTAAATTTTGAAATTACACTCAAAGTGTAAATAAAATCTCATTTTGCAAGGAACACATCGAAACCTGAATAGGTAAGGGAAATTTATAAAAAAAGCAGCTTTGACAAAATTTCTTTAACAATAAAATTTGTCTAAAATTTTTTTCTATGTAAAAAAAGTCAATAGATTTTTTTTTACTGAATATTAAATATTGAAACAAAAGACATTTTATGAAATTAATATATGTTGTATTAAAATCCAATTTGTGGTTACACTTTTAACGCATCTCTTCTACCTTTTTTTTTCCTTGAGTGTATTCCCCTCAAAATTCATTATGTTTAATTAAAACACACAAAAAAACACAACCCGGTATTTGTTTTAGAACCAGTACAGAAAACTAACTAAGGCATAAACTAACTGAGAGAAAATACAACAGATCTCAGGAGATTTTCGACTAAACTACCAAACACAAATACCAACAAGCATACAAAACCAAACAACCTGGTAAGTCAGTAAACTATGGTGGCCAACATCACATCAACATCAACACCAGCACCAACACAAGGACATCGAATTGAAGCTAAGGTAAAAATCAACACAACCACGACGACAACAAGCTCAATTTGCCATGAATTGTGTGGCATTTCCAGTGAGTAAGAAAGGGGGTACAACATCATAACTAAAATTTTCTGCAGAAACCACACAAAACAAAAACATTGTTAACTAATATTTAACACCAGTTTTATTTAGAAAGGGAGATTTCTTTTAAAAAGGAAAGACATTAAAGAGAACATGTAAAAACATGCCATGTTCGCCCTGGCCAAACTTTGGCTCAAGAAGTCAAGATCCCAGATCGTTTTATATGACAGCTATATCAGGTTATGGATCAATTTGAACCATATTTGACACAGTTATTAGAAGTCATAACAAAACACCTCATGCAATATTTTGGCCAAATCGGATAAGAATTGCGCCCTCTAGTGGGTAAAGAAGTCCAGATTCGAGATCGGTTTATATGACAGCTATAACAGGTTATGAACCGATTTAAACCATACTTTGCGCAGTTTTTGGAAGTTATAACGAAACACGTCATGCAAAAGTAGGAAATTAGGAACCGATTTCAACCATACTCAGCACAGTTGTTGGAAGCCATAACAAAACACGTCATGCAAATTTTCAGCCAAATCCGGTAAGAATTGCGCCCTCTAGAGGCTCAATAAATCAAGATCCAAGATCGGTTTATATGGCAGCTATATCAAAACATAGACCGATATGGCCCATTTACAATCCCAACCAACCTACACTAATAAGAAGCATTTGCGCAAAATTTCAAGCGGCTAGCTTTACTACTTCGAAAGTAAGTGTGCTTTCGACAGACAGACGGACGGACTGAAGGACAGACCGACGGACATGGCAAGATCGACTTAAAATGTCATGACGATCAAGAATATCTATACTTTATGGGGTCTTAGATGAATATTTGGAGGAGTTACAAACAGCATGGCGAAATGAGTATACCCCCATCCTATGGTGGAGTGTATTACAAGTAAAACAAGTAAAAGCGTGCTAAGTTCGGCCGGGCCGAATCTTATATACCCTCCACCATGGATCGCATTTGTCGAGTTCTTTTCCCGGCATCTCTTCTTAGGCAAAAAAGGATATAAGAAAAGAGTTGCTCTGCTATTAAAACGATATCAAGATATGGTCCGGTTCGGACCACAATTAAATTATATGTTGGAGACCTGTGTAAAATTTCAGCCAATTCGTATAAGAATTGCGCCCATTGGGGCTCACGAAATAAAATAGAGAGAACGATTTATATGGGATCTGTATCGGGCTATAGACCGATTCAGACCATAATAAATACGTTTATTGATGGTCATGAGAGGATCCGTCGTACAAAATTTCAGGCATATCGGATAATAATTGCGACCTTTAGGGGTCAAGAAGTCAAGATCCCAGATCGGTTTATATGGCAGCTATATCAGGTTATGAACCAATTTGAACCTTATTTGACACAGTTGTTGAAAGTAAAAATAAAATACGTCATGCAAAATTTCAGCCAAATCAGATAGGAATTGCGCCCTCTAGAAGCTCAAGAAGTCAAATCCCCAGATCTGTTTATATGACAGCTATGTCAGGTTATGGACCGATTTCAACCATACTTGGCACAGTTGTTGGATATCATAACGAAATACTTCGTGCAAAAATTCATTTAAATCGTATAAGAATTGTGCCCTCTAGAGGCTCAAGAAGTCAAGATCCCAGATCGGTTTATATGGCAACTATATCAGGTTATGGACCGATTTAAACCATACTTGGCACAGTTGTTGGGTATCATAACAAAACACGTCGTGCGAAATTCCATTCCAGATAAGAATTGCGTACTCTAGAGGCTCAAGAAGTCAAGACCCAAGATCGGTTTATATGGCAGCTATATCATGTTATGGACCGATTTAAACCATTCTTGGCACAGTTGTTGGATATCATAACAAAACACGTCGTGCAAAATTTCATTCTGATCAGATAAGAACTGCGCACGCTAGAGGCTGAAGAAGTCAAGACCCAAGATCGGTTTATATGGCAGCTATATCAGGTTATGAACCGATTGGAACTATACGTGGCACAGTTGTTGGATATCATAACAAAACACGTTGTGCAAAATTTCATTCCAATCGGATAAGAATTGCGCACTCTAGAGGCTCAAGAAGTCAAGACCCAAGATCGATTTATATGGCAGCTATATCAAAACATGGACCGATATGGCCCATTTATAATACCAACCGACCTACACTAATAAGAAGTATTTGTGCAAAATTTCAAGCGACTAGCTTTACTCCTTTGGAAGTTAGCGTGCTTTCGACAGACAGACGGACGGACGGACGGACATGGCTAGATCGACTTAAAATGTCATGACGATCAAGAATATCTATACTGTACGGGGTCTTAGATGAATATTTCGAGGAGTTACAAACAGAATGACGAAATTAGTATACCCCCATCCTATGGTAGAGGGTATAATAAGTAAAAATATTCGGCCGGGTCGAACTTCGGATACCCACCACCTCGGATATAAAGGGTGATTTTTTTGAGGTTAGGATTTTCATGCATTAGTATTTGACAGATCACGTGGGATTTCAGACATGGTGTCAAAGAGAAAGATGCTCAGTATGCTTTGACATTTCATCATGAATAGACTTACTAACGAGCAACGCTTGAAAATCATTGAATTTTATTACCAAAATCAGTGTTCGGTTCGAAATGTGTTCAAATTTTGACAAATTTTGTTCAGCGGTGAGGCTCATTTCTGGTTGAATGGCTACGTAAATAAGCAAAATTGCCGCATTTGGAGTGAAGAGCAACCAGAAGCCGTTCAAGAACTGCCCATGCATCCCGAAAAATGCACTATTTGGTGTGGTTTGTACGCTGGTGGAATCATTGGACCGTATTTTTTCAAAGATGCTGTTGGACGCAACGTTACGGTGAATGAACACATTTCGAACCGAACACTGATTTTGGTAATAAAATTCAATGATTTGCAAGCGTTGCTCGTTAGTAAGTCTATTCATGATGAAATGTCAAAGCATACTGAGCATCTTTCTCTTTGACACCATGTCTGAAATCCCACGTGATCTGTCAAATACTAATGCATGAAAATCCTAACCTCAAAAAAATCACCCTTTACATATGAACCTCGGATATACAAATGAAGGGTAAGTACGGTGAAAAATACACCATTTATCAAACCTTATCAGCTATATCCAAATATGATCCGATCTGAACCAAACTCGCCGGACATATAGAGGGGCTAAACAAAATTCACTGTCCTAGACGATAAAATGGGAGATTTGTCTATATGGTAGCTATATCCAAATATAATCCTATTTGCACCATTTTCAGGATGTGTAGGGTTCTAATACAACTAATTTCACCAAATAATAAATGCGCCCAAGAATTTGAATTGGGAGATCGATATATATGACAACTATATCGAAATAAAGCCCGATCTGAACCACATTCGATATGAACCTCTAAAGCCTAACACAACCCATTGTGACAATCCCATGGCAGACGGTTGTTCGTACCGAATTGACCCGATGGATTCCTTCATCGGCAAGGGTTGGCGCCTCAGTGTACAACAGTGCTACAATAACAACAACAAATTTCAATGAAATCCGATAGGAAATGGCTTTCTATGGGCCCAGGACTTTAAGTCGGGAGATCTGTATATATCACAGCTATCTCCAAATATAGACCGATCTGAGGCATATAAAACAGGAGTGTGGAAAAGCCTAATGCTGATCACTCTGGCAAATTTCAATGACATCGGTTTATAATTGCCCCCTTTTTGGGCCCATGATCTTAAATAGGGAGTTTGGTCTATATAGGGACTATATCAAGATATAGTCCAATATTGCCCATTTTCGAACTAAAGCTGCTAATGAACAAAAAAGAAACTGTGCAAAGTTTCAGATCCATATCTCCATTTGCAAAGACTGTAGCGTAAATTCAACAGGCAGACGGACGGACGACGATCAATGATTTATATACTTTAAAGGGTCGAAAGTGGATATATCGATGTGTTGCAAAGGGAAAGACAAAATGAATATACCTCCATCCTTCGGTGGTGGGTATAAAAATGACTAAATTAGAAGGGAAATATTTGGGAAAAGGTTTAAATGGTGCCTTTAACATTTTTAAGCGACAGAGATTTGGTGTTCTAATACCCAACAATATCTTATAGCAAAGATCCCTGAATATCGCTTGTCTCGGCAACAGCATGCTTAATAAGGCGAAGTCAACTGAAACAGACCTTACATAGTCACACACATTCAGGGTTTCCTCGCTGTCAAGGAATATACAATGGCAGTATTTCTTGACATTAAAGGTTCTTTCAATAACGTAAAACCGACTTCAATCATGAAGGAGTTGGAGTTTCGGCCCCGGTGGCCGAATTGGTAGCGTGCTTGGATTACCAATGCAGGGGTCGTGGGTTCGATTCCCACCAAAAGCCTTGGTCTGTCGCCACTGTGGTATCTCAATGGACCTAAAATTGTCTAAGTGAGTCTGTAAAGGACTGCCACTCTTACCTATCTTACTAAAAGATGAATACGGCAGGCTTGGTATCTGACGATCTACAAATATGGGTCGTCAGTGGGACACCTCAAGCAGGTGTACTATCACCTCGGCTTTAAAATATAGTCATTAACAATATATTATTGTCTCTGGAAGTAAAATGCAAACTTTGCCCATGAACATTTCACTAAGGAACAGGGGCAAACTTCTCACCTTTCAATGAGTGCAGTCCGATTCAAGTTTAAGCTCAATGATAAACGGCCTCCTTTTTATAGCCGAGTCCGAACGGTTTGCCGCAGAGCGACACCGCTTTGGAAAGAAGTTTTACATGGCATAGTACCTCACAAATGTTACCAGCATTAGGAGGGTAAGAGCACCACTGAAAATTTTTTCTGATGGTCTCTCCAGGATGCGAACCCAGGCGTTCAGCGTCATAGGCGGACATGCTAATCTCTGCGCTCTGCGGGCAGATATATCTCTTTGAAATGTGGAATGGTTAGAGCTGAGGTGTTAGCGATAACATGTCCAAAAGTTAAGGCCCTGTTTGTCCGCGCCTTTTGACAGGTCCGTAAATTTGTTCATCTCGGTATTTCAGAAATTTGCTGGGGCTGCCAAATCTTCGCTTGTGGTCCGATTTATAATTTTTTTGCTGGATACGGTTCGAAAATTCCTACCAAAAAGTTAGGTTGAGGTCTACTATGACTCTTAATTATACCCACCACCGTAGGATAGGGGGTATATTCAATTAGTCATTCCATCGAAATATCCAAGTATATATTGTATATTCTTGATCAGCGTAAAAATCTAAGACCCTCTAGACATGTCCGTCTGTCTGTTAAAATCACGCTACAGTCTTTAAAAATAGAGATATTCAGCTGAAACTTTGCACAGATTCTTTTTTTTGTCCATAAGCAGGTTAAGTTCGAAGATGGGCTATGTCGGACTATATCTTGATATAGCCCCCCTATAGACCGATCCTTCGATTTAGGGTCTTGGGCTCATAAAAGCCACATTTATGATTCGATTTCGCTGAAATTTGAGACAGTGAGTTGCGTTAAGCCTTTCGACATTCTTCGTCAATTTGGCCAAGATCGGTCCAGATTGGTATAAAGCTGCCATATAGACCGATCCTCCGATTTAGGGTCTTAGGCCCATAAAAGCCACATTTATTATCCGATTTTGCTGAAATTTGGGACATTGAGTTGTGTTAGGCCCTTCGATATACCTCGTTAATTTGGCCCGGGTCAGTCCAGATTTGGTTATAGCTGCCATATTGACCGATGCTCCGATTTAGGGTCTTAGGCCCATAAAAGCCACATTTATTATCCGATTTTGCTGAAATTCGGGACAGTGAGTTGTGTTAGGCCCTTCAATATCCTTCGTCAATTTGTCTCAGATCGGTTCAGATTTGGATATAGCTGCCATATAGACCGATCCTCCGGTTAAGGGTCTTAGGCCCACAAAAGCCACATTTATTATCCGATTTTGGTGATTCGGGACAGTGAATTTGGCTCAAATCGGTTCAGATTTGGATATAGCTGCCATATAGATCGATCCTCCGATTTATGGTGTAAGGCCCATAAAAGCCACATTCATTATCCGATTTTGCTGAAATTTGGGACAGTGAGTTGTGTTAGGCCCTTTGACATATTTCTTCAATTTGGTCCAGATCGGTTCAGATTTAGATATAGCTGCCATAAAGACCGATTTCTTGATTTATGGTTTTGGGCCCATAAAATGCTCATTTATTGTCTGATGTCGCCGAAATTTGGAACAGTGAGTTAAGTTAAGCCGCTTGACATACTTCTGCAATATCGCACAGATCGGTCCAGATTTGGATATAGCTGCCATATAGACCGATATCCAGGTTTTAGGTTTTGGGGCCATAAAAGACGCATTTATTGTCCGATGTCGCTGAAATTTGACACAGTGAGTTTGGTTAGGCTCTTCGACGTCTTTCTTCAATTTTGCCCAGATAGGTACAGATTTTCATATAGCTGCCATATAGACCGATCTCTCGATTTAAGGTTTAGGGCCCATAAAAGAGGAATTTATTGTCCGATTTCGCCGAAAGTTGGGACAGTGCTTTATGTTAGGCTTTTCGACATATTTATTCAACTTGGCTCAAATCGGCCCAGATTTGGATATAGCTGCCATGTAGACCGATATCTCGATTTAAAGTCTTGGCCCCATAAAAGGCGCATTTACAATCCGATTTCACTGAAATTTGACACAGTGACTTATGTTCCGCTTTTCAACATCGTGTCATATATAGTTCAGATCGGTATGAGGTATATGAGTATAAGGTATGAAATTTTCACCGAATTTTGATGAAAGGTGGTTTACATATATACCCGAGGTGGTGGGTATCCAAAGTTTGGCCCGGCCGAACTTAACGCCTTTTTACTTGTACTTATTTGTATTTGGTCCAAATCGGAACATATTTCCTTATAACTGCTATGGGACATAAGGTATGCAATTTTCACCGGATTTTGATGAAAGGTTCCAAAGTTCGGACAGGCTGAACTTAACGCCTTTTTACTTTTCAAAATTTGCACGTTGACTTTAACTATGTTCTGGCCTTATAAATTACCACTTAAAACTAACGCCCAAAACAGAATAAGCGCGTTGATAAATGTAACTTTGCAAACAATTATCAAAAAATCCACTTCCAAAAGTTAAACAATTTTTAACCTTGTCGACTAATTAAACTACTTTCGTAAAGCAACACTTTTCTTTAATTTTTCCGCTTTGCTTTCATGGGATATGAGTTGTATTTTTGCAGAGCGACGCTTAAAAACAAAGCTCACTCTGTTTCGGCCCTAACAGTGTTGTAAAATTTAAAAACTGTCAGTTATATTTCAATATTTAAGCTCTCACAGAGTTAATCAATCTCATAGAGAATCTGATTTAAACTCTTTAATGGAATGCATGCTCACAATCATGCTGGTGCACACATTAACTGCAAAATTATGTATGTAACAAAAGTAAAACTGCCAACATTCCATGTCATATTCGCAGCAGCAGTTATACAGCATAGTTTGCATAGTTAACAGAGAGTGCACAACAAAAATGCATGCAGACTATCGACAAATGCTTACAACTCAGAGAGGAGGAGATGCGTACAACAATGTAAATTGACAGACACACTTGCAGCTAGCACTAAATAGCAATGGGAGGAATGCAACAAAAAAGTAATGCCAACAAAATACCTATTCTCCCCAAGTTCCCCGACTCTAAGGTATCGAAAGGAATTCCCTGATTTGTTTTTGTCATTCATCAATTTTGCTGATAAACTTCAATGTGTTTGGCAAAGCATAGTCTCATCACTATAAGGGAATGTCGTCGCGTCGCCGACTCCATCACCAAAGTCAGTTAGAGTGGCAGGGTAAAGATGAAAATTGAAAAAGTTCGATAAAGGGATAGTAAAATTGAGAGGAAGTTAAACATATTTGCAACATTACTTACATTACAAAACGCGACGATATGATGTAAGTAAATGATTGATGACTGTATGTTGCTTGTTGGATAGAGGAAGAGAAATAGAAAAACTGAGTGTAAATAAATGCTGTAAAAAAATATGTACAAATATTCTTAACTCTGTGACAGAGATGGCAAATCCGATGTTTGAAGGCTTTTAGATATACAAATTTCAGTGAAATTGGGCAAAAACACACGGTTTTTGAAATCAGAAAGTTCGGTCAGGACAGAAGTCTATGTGAAAGCTATATACACTTTTGATCAGACTTGGAACATATTTGCAATTTCGGGTTAAAAATGTGGTCCTACCTACCCAAGTTGCAGAAAAATGTCGAAGAGCCTAACACAACACACTGTTCCAAATTTGGGCGAAATCGGACAATAAATGCGCCTTTTATGGGCCCAAAAGCTTAAATCGAGAGATCGGACTATATGGTTGCTATATTCAAATCTGAACTGATCTGGGCCAAATTGAAGAAAGACGTCGAAGAGCCTTACACAACTCACTGTCTCAAATTTCAGCGATATCGGACAATAAATGCCCATTTTGTGGCCGCAAAACCTAAAACCGAGAGATCGGTCTATATGGCAGCTATATCCAATTGTAGACCGATCTGGGCCAAATTAAAGAGTGCTGTCGAAGGGCCTAACACAACTCACAGTCTCAATTATCAGCGACATCGGACAATAAATGCGCCTTTTACGGACCCAAAACCTAAAACCCAGATATCGGTCTATATGGCAGCTATATCCAACTCTGGACCGATCTGTCCGATATTGCAGAAGTATGTCAATGGGTTTACCTTAACTCACTGTCCCGAATTTCGGCGACATCGGATAATAATTGCGCTTTTTATGGCCCAAAACCTTAAATCTAGAAATCGATCTATATGGTAGCTATATCCAAATCTGATCCGATCAAGGCCAATTTGAAGAGAGATGTCGAAGGGCTCAAGGCAACTCATTGTTCCAATTTTCAGCAAAAATGGGTAATAAATGTGGCTTCTATGGGCCTAAGACCCTAAATCGGAGGATCGGTCTATATGGCAGCTATATTCAAATCTAGACCGATCTGAGCCAAATTGAAGAATAATGTCGAAGGGCCTACCAAAACTCACTGTCCCAAGTTTCAGCGAAATCGGATAATAAATGTGGCTTTTTTGGGCCTAAGACCCTAAATCGGAGGATCGGTCTATATGACAGCTATATCCAAATCTGGACCGATCTGGGCCAAATTAAAGGGGATGTCGAAGGGCTTAACACAACTCATTGTCCCAAATTTCAGAAAAATCGGATAATAAATGTAGCTTTTATGGGCCTAAGACCCTAAATCAGAGGATCAGTCTATATGGCAGCTATATCCAAATCTAGACCGATCTGAGCCAAATTGAATAAGAATCTTGAAGGGCCTTACACAACCCACTGTCCCAAATTTCGGCGAAATCGGACAATAAATGCGCCTTTTATGGGCCCAATACCTTAAATCGAGAGATCGGTCTATATGGCAGCTATATCCAAATCTTTGCCGATTTAGGCCAAATTGAAGAAGAATGTTAAAGGGCCCAACGCAACTCACTGTCCCAAATTTCAGCGACATCGGACAATAAATGCGCCTTTTACGGCCCGAAAACCTAAACCCGAGAAACCGGTCTATATGGCAGCTATATCCAATTCTGAACCGATCTGAGCCAAATTGAAGAAGAATATAACGCAACTCACTGTCCCAAATTTCGGTGAAATCGGACAATAAATGCGCCTCTTATGGGCCCAAGACCTTAAATAGAGAGATCGGTCTACATGGCAACCATATCCAAATCTGGACCGAGCTGGGCCAAATTGAAGAGGAATGTCGAAGGGCCTAACTCAACTCACTATCCAACATTTTGGCGAAATCGAACAATAAATGCGTCTTTTATGGGCCTAAGACCTTCAATCGAGAGATCGGTCTATATGGCAGCTGTATCCAAATCTGAACCGATCTGAGCCAAATTGAAGAAGAATATTGAAGGGCCGAACTCAACTCATTTTCCCACTTTGGCGAAATCGGACAATTAATGCGCGTTTTATTTGCCCAAAACATAAAATCGAGAGATCGGTCTGTATGGCAGCTATATCCAAATCTGGGCCGATCTGAGCCATATTACAAAAAGATGTCGAGAGGCCTGAGTCGATCTAGCCATGGCCGTCCGTCTGTCGAAATCACTATAACGGTCGAACGCATAAAGCTAGCCGCTTGAAATTTCGTGCAGGTACTCTATACTGATTTAGGAAATTTTGACTTCTTATGCCCCGGAAAGCCGCAATTTTTGTCCGATTTGGCTTAATTTAGCATGAAGTGTTTTGTTGTGTTCTCCAAGCCGCAATTTTTATCTGATTTGGCTGAAATTTTGCATGTCGTGTTCAGTTGTGTTCTCCAAGAACTGTGTCAAGTATGGGCCAAATCGGTCTATTAAGTTTTATAGCTCCCATATAAACCCATGTCCCGATTTGATTTCTTGAGTCCTTATCAGCCGCAATTTTTATCCGATTTAGCTTCTAATTGAGCATGAAGTGTTTTGTTATGTTTTCCAAAAACTGTGTTAAGTACGGGTTAAATTCGGTCTATAACCTGATATAGCTTCCAAATGAACCTATATCCCAATTTGACTTCTTGAGTCCTTACAAGCCGCAATTTTCGTCCGATTTGGCTGAAATTTTGCATGCGGTGTTCTGTTACGATTTCCAAATACTGCTGTGCCAAATAAGGTCCAAATCAGTCTATAACCTGATATAGCTCCCATGTAAACCGGTCTCTCCATCATTCTTGTTCGGTTCCTAGAAATTTCAAGGTTTGCTGGTTTGGCAGAAGTTTGGTATTTAGAATAAAACTATTCTCCTCAACTAAATTTATTTTGTATAAACTTTTAGCAGAATCCATGGTGGTGGGTTTCCAAGATTCGACCGGCCCCACCAGGATGGTTTAAGATCATCACCAAGATCTAACGTAGATATAGACTCTATAACAACCATTTTACTAGTCTACTAACATTTACTTCGACCCAAAAAACACACTCATCTCGAAATTGGCAATACTTTTCTGACAACATATAGATATTTATCATCTTTGTCCACAGAATCTATACCCACCCCACTTTTTAGTTTTTCTCCTCCTATTGCTTTCCCTTTACGATCAACTCGCAGTCATAGACTGTTTGTCGTCACACATACACTCAATATTTGCCTATTTGGGTATTTGTTGTTACTCTTTATGGTTATTGTTGTAGTGGTTCGTTGTGTTGATGTTGTTGCTCCCCATCAATGATGGTGATGATGAACTGTCGCCAGTTTGTTTTTTTTTTCTTCTCGTGATTTGTTATTGCTTTCCATATAAATCATGACACTAAGTAATAGTTTTTATGCATTCCTCAGGGCACATGTGTATGAATATATACTCGTATGTATGTGCGTGGGAGTGATTGCGAGAGAGAGAGAGAGAGAGAGACTGCCTGTATGTGAAGCTGTTTTAAAGTGATAACAAATGTTTGCTCAAGACATTGAAGGGTCAAAGTGAAATTTTAATGTGAAACGCTTTTCTGAGAAATGATAAATCATTTTTGCCATGAAAGTCACATTTGGTTTCGCGCGTATATTATGGAAATGATAAATTAAACTTGGCACCATAATGATTTGCTTAAAGGAAAGAATATTTATTATGCAAATTCAGTACCAACAGAAATATGTTCAGAAGGAAAAGAATTTCAATAAGGATTAAGGCAGTTTTGTCCCAGACAGCGATGGTAAGAAGTTAAAACTTATTGCGTGAATACATTGAAAAAAAAGTTTTAGGTTCGAGCCAAAGATGAAGAACTTAATGAAAGATGTTTAATTTTCCAAGTTGTTACTAAAGGCGCTATACCTTAGGTCAGGTATATACAATTCTGTATACTCTGTCTTGCAATTACTTTCAAAATCCTTCGATCAAGGACAGATCATAAAGTTTAAGTTAAAATTTTCTTCTGTGTACTGTCTCATATTCGACAAGGATGTCTTGGGTGACAGCATAATTCGGTTTCTGATGCATTGTTAAGTTCCTTGCGATTTAAAGAAGTGCCCACTTTTAAACACTCCAACGGATTCTTGACTCGATACACAATCTTCTCAACATGCCCCGACGGATGCATGTCAGCGACAACCTTGTCCGGCTTCACGTTATTCGTTAGAAAGTTTCAGGAGAATTGTTCTATAACCTGAAATTGTTCTTACGTTATCAGACTCCTAAATGTAATAGATATGAATCCCACAATTTTCCGCAGGCTGGAGACCTTGGATATATCCCTCACGGAGATGCAGAAATCTATCCACGAATTGTTTTCAGATCTTTCAGCTCGCCCTTGATACTTATTAACAAAGCCTTGTAGAAGTCCTAGCCCTGTGTTGCCTGTGTGGCTTTTATGTTATTGAAGGGTCTTCAGCAGCATTTTTTATACCCTCTACCATATAATGGAGGTATACTAATTTAGTCATTCTGTTTGTAATTCCTCGAAATATTCGTCTAAGACCCCATTTAGTATATATATCCTTGATCCTCATGACATTTTAAGTCGATATAGCGATGTCCAGCCGTCTGTCCGTCCGTCTGTCTGTCGAAAGCACGCTAACTTTCAAAGAGTAAACCTAGCAGCTTGAAATTTTGCACAAATACTTCCTATTAGTGTAGGTCAATTGGGATTTTAAATGGGCCATATTGGTCCATGTTTTGATATAGCTGCCATATAAAGCTATCTTGGATCTTGATTTCCTGAGTCGCTAGAGGGCATAATTCTTATCCGATTCGGCTGAAATTTAGCATGAGGTGTTTTTTTTATGACTTCCAACAACTGTGCTGAATATGATTCAAATCGGACAATAACCTGATATAGGTGTCATATGAAGCGATATGGGGTCTTGACTTTTTGAGCCTCTAGAGGGCGCAATTTTTATCTGATTTGGCTGAAATTTTGCATTAGGTGTTTTATAATTGCTTCCAACTAATGTTCTGAGTATAAATTATATCGGTCCATAACCTGATATGGCTGCCATATAAACCGATATTGAATCTTGACTTCTTGAGCCTCTAGAGGGCGCAATTCTTATCCGATTTGGCTGAAATTTTGCATGAGGGGTTTTGTTGACTTCCACCAAATGTGCTAAGTATGGTAGAAATCGGTTCATTACCTTATATAGCTGTCATCTAAACCGATCTGGGGTCATGATTTCTTGAGCCTCTAGGGGGCGCAATTCCTATCCGATTTGGCTGAAATATTGCATTAGGTGTTTTATTACGACTTGCAACAACTGTGCTGAGTGTGGTTCAAATCGATACATAACCTGATATAGCTGCCATATAAACCGATCTGGGGTCTTGACTTCTTAAGCCTCTAGAGGACGCAATTATTACCCGATTTGGCTGAAATTTTGTACAACGGCTTCTCTCATGACTTTTTACATGTGTCGAAAATGGCGTGAATAGGTTTATAGCCTAATGCAGCTCCCCTCAAACCGATCTCCCTATTTTACTTCTTGAGCCCCTAAAGTGCGCAATTCTTACTAGATTGGCCTGAAATTTTACACAATGACTTCTACTATGGTCCCCAATATTCAGTTCAATTATGTTCCGAAAAGAACCATAACTTGATATTGTTCCAAAAATATAGCAATTATTTTGTTTTATCCTTTGTTTGCCTAAAAAGAGATACCGTAGCAAGAGCTCGACTAATTCGATCCATGGTGGAGGGTATAAAAGATTCGGCCCGGCCGAACTTAACATGCTTTTACTTTTTTTATATACCCACCAACACCAACACCATAGGATGGGAGTATACTAATGTAGTCATGCCGTTTGTAACACCTAGAAATATTCGTCTATGACCTTATGCAGTTTATTTCTGTGTGTATATATATTCTTTATCGTCTCGACTCTCTGAGTCGATCTAGCCATGTCCGTCCGTTCGTCTTTCCTTCTGTCGAAAACACGACGGCGGTCGAAAACGTATAGCTAGCCGCTTGAAATTTTGCACAGATACTAAATATTGATGTAGGTCGTTGGTGATTGCAAATGGGCCATATCGGTTCAGATTTAGATACAGCTCCCATATATACCGATCTCCCGATTTGACTTCTTGAGCCTTTACAAGCCGCAATTTTTGTCCTATTTGGCTGAAATCTTGTGAGCGAGGTTCTGTTATGACTTCCAACAACTGTATCAAGTACGGTCCAAATTGGTTTTTTAATTGATATAGCATTAATATAAACCGATCTCCCGATTTGATTTCTCGAGCCCTTACAAGCAGCAATTTTTGTCTGATTTGGCTGAAATTTTGCACATAGGGTTCTGTTATTACTACCAACAACTGTGCCAAGTACCATCCAAATCAGTCTTTAACCATATATAGCACCCATATAAACCGATTTCCCGATTTGACTTCTTGAGCCCTTACAAGCCGCAATTTTTGCCGGATTTGGCTGAAATTGTGTGTGCGAGGTTCTGTTATGAATTCTCACAACTGTGCCACCATCCAAATCGGAGTATAACCTGATATAGCATTCATATAAACCGATCTCCCGATTTGATTTCTTGAGTCCATACAAGCCGCAATTTTTGTCAGATTTGGCTGATGTTTTGCATGCGGTATTCTGTAACGGCTTTCAACAACTGTGCCAAATATGAGCCAAATCAGTCTATAACCTGATAAAGCTGCCATGTAAACCGGTCTCTCGATCATCCTTGTTTTTGGTTCCTAGAAGCTTTAATTTTTGCTGGTTTGACAGAGGTTTGGTATGTGGAATAAAATTACACCCTTCAGCTTAATTTGTTTTGTATACATTTTTGCAGAATCCATGGTGGTGGGTTCCCAAGATTCAGCCCGGCCAAACTTAGCACGTTTTTACTTGTTTAAGTTTAAATTTTTTTCAACTTCTTAATTTAATTAGAAAATCACTCTTGTTCAATGTCCTTGCTAGGGCAACTTTATTTTTCATAAATAAATTCTCCCTAATCGATTTATTTTGTGTTGTTTAGCTTACTTTACTTCACCTACAAGTGTTGGGGTGTTGCCAGGGGCGGTGATGGAGTGGTGAAGTTTATTTATTTATTATTAATTTTCTATGATTTATTATTAGCTGGGCGTAAATTTCTAACGCATAAAGTGAAGTAAATCATTACAGGCCACTGCTTCCTTTGGTTTTTTTTATAAATTACCCGCCATTAACACCAGCCTGAAATTAAGGCAATGTTGGCGTTGCTTGTCATTGTGTGGATGTGGAATAAACGATGCCTTTGTCGATTGTTTCACGATTCAATCGTTATTGTCATCTGTTACATTGTGATGGTAGATAAAGGCGCAGAAAAGAAACGAAAGTAATGCGAGAAGAAAAACATGAACATAATAAGAGTTGCCAAGTGGGCAATATCTTCCCCATTTCGATATACGGGGATTTGAGTTACCATACGACACACAGCGATCCCACGTTTCAATCAAGGCCTTTGTGACGTGTATGTGCTTTCCTCAAAAGGCGTGAAATGGTTAATGGTTTGGCCTGTTTGAGATCTTTGTTAACATGTAAGGTAATGACATTCAATGCTGTCGTGGTTTTCTTTTGCAGATCCCTGCTGATGTTCAATATTTATAAATTTTATAACAAGGCTCGAGAGAAGTAGTGACTCAATTGTATTGTCATTGTCGAGAGAGAGGGAAGATCAGTCTGTATGATTCTCCATCCATTACTCACTTAGATCGCTGGCACCACTTTGTCAATATTCTAGATATCACGAAACTATGAAAGTCTGTAGAGATAGGCTGAAGTCCTAGGTTAGGTACTCCTTTCGTGGTTTATTCAAATTCTTCAGCATCAATGTAAACATTTGATCGGGCTCAATGCTTTGGAAATTGTGGTGAATAGAGGCTCGAACCCGGCCGATACGAGATAACTATGAGCAACACACAGGCTGGAACTTTGAGCTCCGACTTGTTTGGTGTCCGTTTGTTATCACGGAAAGCTTAGCTGAAAGCTACCGGGCGCATCCACAGGTTGCGGATGGTGGAAAGCTTCGTTTTTATGCGGAGTAGCTGCAAATGCGGCCGCCGGCAGTCAGCGATTTTCGAGGGGAGAGTCTCAGTGAGGAGTCAGGTGGCACTAGCTCTTAATTAAATACTGGGTGCCAATGATACTCGAGATGACAAGGCGAGTTATTGGCGCCTTCAAATAACCAATGGCCAACATCAGCGTCTGTTCCCAGGTTAGGGGCGGCTGGCGGCGAGCGTCGGATTTTGGAGCAAGCGGCTTACCACAACGACGGATATGTGTGCAATCCCACAAAACCCATGCGGTTGGGGCGCTGGCCCAGTAACCCGCTCCCGGAAAACTGAGAACTACTATGAGAAACAAAGGAATAGTAAAAACGGACCCCTCCCAACGTTGACGACCCACCCAAACGAAAAAAGGACCATGATTTGCCGATCTGCACCTGGAATGTCCGCAATCTTTATAGAGAAGGTGCAGTATACGCGCTGGCAGATGTATTAGAGAAGTACAAGGCAGATATAATCTCCTTACAGGAAGTGCGATGGACTGGGAATGGCGTCACTACAACACCAAACGGTGACGAACTATACCATAGATGCCCATACATAAGGCATGAATTTGACTGTGGATTTGTGGTTGGTCGGAGACTGAAACACTTTGTCTCCAGCTTTATTCCGGTGGATAAGAGACTAGCCACAATCCGCATAAAAGGCAAATTCTTCAACATCAGCCTCATTTGTGCCCAGGCCCCGACGGAAGACAAAGACGAGCAGACCAAAGATATTCTCTACGAGCGCCTAGAGGGAGAATATGACTGCTGCCCCGCCCATGATAAAATCGTTCTGGGAGATTTTAATACGAAAATAGGGAAGGAAGACATTTTTGGTCCCACAATCGGTCCAATCCACTCGACTGATTCAACTGCTCGATGAAAGCACTCCTTGTTCCGATGATATAATGGCGCAGTGGCAAACTATTGCCCACTCCATGGAAAATGCATCGAAATCCGTACTTGGATACCGGTAGCCTCCTCCAAGAAACCCATGGGACGACCAAGAGTGTAGAGATGCTACTGAAGCCAAGAATGCGGCATACAGAGCAACCCTGCAATCAGTAGCAACGCGCCAGATGAAGGAGAGGTATCGGGAGAAAAGGAGAGAGGAGAAACATCTATTCCGCAGAAAGAAAAAGGAAATGAAAAGACGTTAGTGTGAGCGAATTGAGATGAACAGGAGCCAGAATGAAGTACGGAAATTCTACCAAAGAATTAAACATCAAACCGATGGCTTTTGTGCAGGCACATTTTCCTGCAGAGACAAAGAAGGAAATCGGGTAACTGGCACAGATGACATGATGAGAATATGGAAAGAACATTTTACCCAACTGCTAGTGTCCGATGTTGGCGGCGAAGAGGATACCGCAGAACCAATCCCTGATGATGGTATAAAATGTTTACCTCCTAGTCAGAATGAGGTCCAAGTAGCAGTGAACCGACTAAAGAACAACAAGGCAGCAGAAGCCGACGGGTTACCCGCTAAACTATTTAAGACCGGAGGCGACACGTTGATAAGGCGTATGCATCAGCTTATCTGCGCAGTCTGGCTAGAAGAACGCATGCCCGATGATTGGAACCTCAGCATACTATGCCCCGTACACAAGAAAGGAGACAAGACAGAATGTGCCAACTACAGAGGAATAACTGTCCCCCCACCCACCATCGCATACAAGATACTCTCGAGCGTACTGTGTGAAAGATTAAAACCTAAAGTCAATAAGATAATTGGGCCCTATCAATGCGGTTTTAGACCTGGTAAATCCACTCTAGACCAAATATTCACACTGCACCAAATTCTGGAAAAGACCCGAGAAGGACAAATCAACACCTACCACCTCTTTGTTGACTACAAAGCCGCATTCGATACTCCTTTACGTTCAAAGGTATTTCAAGCCATGTCTGAGTTTGGTATCCCTGCAAAATTAATAAGACTCTGCAGGATGACACTTGCTGATACGCGTTCCTCAGTGAGAATAGGAAAAAATCTCTCCGAACCATTTAATACCAACGAGGTTTCAGACAAGGAGACAGCCTATCGTGTGATCTCTTTAATATCCTGCTGGAGAAGATTATACGAGATGCAGAAGTGAATAGATATGGCACACTAATCACAAGAGAGCACATGCTACTTGCCTATGCCGATGATATCGATATCATAGGTCGGTCACCGGAAATAGTAACTGCAGCCTTTGAAAGAATCGAGAGAGAGTCAATGAAAATGGGTCTGGAAGTAAATGGAGATAAAACGAAATGAATGGTTTCAACTCCCAAAAAACCTTGCACAACCGAGCAGCTAAAGAAAATGGAGAAAGTTGGGACCAACAACTTTGAGACAGTCAGTAACTTTATTTACCTTGACATCGCCGTAACCGAAACGAATGACACCAGTTTTGATATTAAGCGAAGAATAATACTGGCAAACAGATGCTACTTTGGACTAAGTAAGCGGTTTAGAAACAAGACCACCTCTCGACAGACGAAGATTACACTATACAAGACACTGATACTACCCGTGCTGTTATATGGTTCTGAAGCATAGATACTTGTGAAAGCAGATGAGGCAGTGCTTGGAGTATTTGAGAGAAAGATTCTTCGCAAAAAATATATGGACCAGTTTGCGTTAACGGAGAATATAGGCGACGAGCTGTATGAGCTGTATGACGACGAAACATAGTTCCACGCATCAAAATAAAACGGCAGCGTTGGCTTGGTCATGTTGTCAGAATGGATGAAGAAGCTTCAGCAAAGAAGTCTTTTGGAGGCAAACACGATGGTACACGCAAACCGGGAAGACCAAAAGCGCGATGGAAAGATCAAGTTGTGGGAGACATCTCGAAACTTGATGTCAGATATTTTAGAATGAACGCAGAAGATCGAGGCACTTGGAACGCTATTCTATGTTCGGCTAGTGGAACAAATATTCTGTCATAGCCAATTGAAGTAAAGTAATGAGAAAATCGGGCGCAAACAAAGTATTTTAAGAATGGAGTATATCTTACATCTAAAATTAAATGACCCTAAACCCACCTAGCTCGTTCATAGGCCAGTGAAGATCATATGGGATTCAGATAAAGGCATTCGTATTGTTGTACTGTAAGTCAAGCGACAAACATTTACGATTTTCGTAGCATGGTATTCACTAAAAGCTCTTTAATTGCCGAAAATAAATATTCAAAGGATAATTTTGTTCCATTTAAAGTAAAAGAAGGCGAAGCGGAGCGGGCCCGGTTCACCTTCATACCTTAAACTCGGTGATAATAAAACCGCATATGCTTTTTCGTTGTTTACCTTTCCAAGTAGCTAAATCCCTAAATTGTCCACAACATTACCATCGACCACTAAGAACCCTAAATGCCCCCACTTTTGGTACGTACACAAAGAAAAAGTCCACAGATGTTTTATAATATCCAGATTATCCCGGAGACTCAATAATTCAGTCAATTCACTGTGAATGAACTCTCTTGTATGCTCATAAACATGCTATCTCTAGCAATCGCTGGCAAGGCACTTGTATTGAACCACCTCTCTCTTTCCCTGCCTTGTAAGCCCGCACACTTAGACATACTTCAAGTATTCAACTTGACTTCATTGTCACCATTATGAGGCGTACTCTTTATTACAGTTGATAATCATTTTTGTTGTTGTGGCGATTGTGTTTGATTTTTTCTTGCCGTTATTGTTGTTCTTGTGTTGACTCGTTTTTTTTTTGTACAGACTTTAATATCATTAACCCACTATAGGGTGGGGAGACCCTTAGTCCTCTGAAACGGTTAGATAAGTGTGAATGTGTGGAGTGTGGGTGTCGGCATGTGTTTGGCTGTTGTTTGGTGTTGCCAACGTAGCTTTGCTTTTCTAGGGTCATTAAATGGATTAAGTACTGCCATCAATAGCATATGTTGCCAATATTGACTGAATCTCTCATTCGCTGCCTCTTCAGTGTCGTTTGTTTTGCCATCGC
This sequence comes from Stomoxys calcitrans, assembly GCF_963082655.1. NCBI lineage: Eukaryota > Metazoa > Arthropoda > Insecta > Diptera > Muscidae > Stomoxys > Stomoxys calcitrans. The sequence goes on along the minus strand of NC_081556.1, from coordinate 47,442,177 downwards.
CTTAACAATCATCAGATGACAAGTGCTGGACAAGGGGGATGAAACACTGTGGCTTATTCACGCAGCACTGTTATACTTACTGCTTATGGGGAGTCCATCTATCTTTCTTTCTATCTGGACTAGCGTAACATTTTAACAACTGATGAAGCTGCTGACTTAGCCTAGCGAGGGGAAAATCATCCATAGAGCCAAGTATGCCAGGACTGCAACTCATTCTCATGATGACATACATATTTACTCACCAAAAACGAAGAACTTGTCGCAATTTTCAAACAATTTCATTTTGTTTTCCATCGCTTTTCTTTGACATGTTTCTTTGAGAGTTTCATTTTTTATTTTGTTGCTTAACTAATAGCAAGATGGGATAAAGAAAATATTTTTCTCAAATAGATGATGAAAATTTTTGAAGTTTTTTGTCCTTTCGAAAATTTTGTTTTGTTGGGTTTTTCTTTTTTTTTTTATATCCTTGCTACCAGAAAATGAGATAATTTAAAATTTCCCCCAGGCAGGGGGAGGAGCAAAGGCAATGGCAGCGGGCGTTGGGGCAATGAACGTTTAGTCAAAAGATATCTTCATTATGTTGAGCATATCACAGAGTGTGGATAATATTTGCTTTGGAACATAGCAAAAACGAAGGATCATTGCAGATGAGCGCTACAACGATAGGGGAGTAATATTGAAGACTTATTTGGTATGTACAAGTACTATTGTAATATAGCCGGGATCGAATGACCTAGAATGCACAGGGGCGTGGACAGAGAAAATAGGTGGCAAAAACAAAATGCGCACCTTGAAACTTTTAAAAATTGAAGAAGGTGCCGAAGGGCCTAACACAACTCACTGTCCCAAATTTCAGCAAAATCAGATAATAAATGTGGCTTTTCGAACCTAAGACCCTAAATCGGAGGATCGGTCTATATGGCAGCTATATCCAAATCTGGACCGATTAGGGCCAAATTTAAAAAGAATGTCAAAGGGCCTTACGCAACTCACTGTAACAAATTTCTGCAAAATCGGATAATAAATGTGGCTTTTATGGGCCCAAAACCCTAAATCGGCGGATCGGTCTATATGGGGCCTATATCAAGATGTTGTCCGATGTAGCCCATCTTCGAACTCAAACTGCTTATGGACAAAAAAAAGAATCTGTGCAAAGTTTCAGCTGAATATCTCTATTTTTAAAGACTGTAGCGTGATTTCAACAGACAGACGGACGGACATGTCTAGATCGTTTTAGATTTTTACGCTGATCAAGAATATATATACTTTATAAATTTCGATATTTCGATGTGTTGCAAACGGAATGACAAAATTAATATACCCCGATTCTTCGGTGGTGGGTATAAAAAAGTGGCTGTTTGGCAAGCCATTCAAAATTTGAAATGCTCGATGTGAGCAACTTTCAAGACACATGGATCAGCCTCTGAACCAGCTATGGTCCCCATACTTATTGGAAAGCACATCAACACTGACTTTGTTGAGTTTGGTGAACATATCTCTATCCGGTCAAATTTTCTAGAATTATTTTCAAGATTTTTCGATTTGGGAACACTGTGCATCCGTTGTAAGTATGATTCAAATAGGTTTATAATCTGACCATACTCCATACATGTTGATCTCCTGATTACGTGTTTTATGGTCCTAAGAAGTTTTAATTTTTGTTTAATTTGAGGAATATTACACATGTGCACTTCAACTAAGATCATTTGTGTACATTTGTAGAATTCAAGTTGGTGGGTACCCAAGGAGGCCACCGTATTGCAGAGGTTCGCATGTCCGCCTCTGTGTTCGAATCATGGCAGGAACAACAGAAAATATTTCATCTGTGGTTATCCCCTCCTAATGCTAGCAACATTTGTGAGTTACTTTACCAAGTAAGAATTTCACCCCCAAGGAAGTGTCACTCTGCGGCACGCCGTTCGGATTCGGCTATAAAAATGAGGAATCTTATAATTCTAGACGATCTTGCCATGTCCGTCCGTCTGTCTGTTGAAATCACACTGAAGATCGGTCCAGATTTGGATATAGCTGCCATATAGACCGGTCTCTCGGTTTAAGGTCTTGGGCCTATAAAAGGCGTATTTATTGACCGATTTCGCCGTAGTTTGGGACAGTAAGGTCTTTTAGGCCCTTTAACATTTTTCTACAACTTGGCACAGACCGATCTCTTAATTTCGATTTCTCGAGTCTTGGTCCACTAAATGGCGCTTTTATAATTCGATTTCGCTGAAATTCGACACAGTGTCTTATGTAAGGCTTTTCGTCATCCGTGTCGTATATGGTTCAGATCAATGACCGTGCCGAATTTGGTCCAAATCGGACCATATTTCGATATAGCTGCTATGGCGGCATAAATTATGCTTTTTTCACCCGATTTTGACGAAATGTGGTTTATATATATACCCGAGGTGGTGGGTATCCATAGTTCGGCCCGGCCGAACTTAGCGCCTTTTTATTCATAACCTGATACAGCTGTCATATAAACACATCTGGGGATTTGACTTCTTGAGCTTCTAGAAGGCGCAATTCCTATCCGATTTGGCTGAAATTTCGCATGACATATTTTATTCTTACCTTTAACAACTGTGTCAAATAAGGTTCAAATCGATTCATAACCTGATATAGCTGCCATATAACCCGATCTGGGATCTTGAATTCTTGAGCCTCTAGAGGTCGTAATTATTGTCCGATTTACCTGAAATTTTGTACGACGGATCCTCTCATGGCCATCAACATACGTGTTTAATTAAGTCTGAATCGGTCTATACAGCTAAATCGATAAAATCGATCTATCTATTTTACTTCTTGAGCCCCCAATTCTTATTCGAATTGGTTGACATTTTACACAGGTCTCCAACATATAATTTAATTGTGGTCCAAACCGGACCATATCTTGATATCGCTCTTATAGCAGAGAAAATCTTTTCTTGTATCCTTTTTTTTTTGGCTAAGAAGAGATGCCGGGAAAAGAACTCGACAAATGCGATCCATGGTGGAGGGTATCCGAAGTTCGGCCCGGCTAAACTTAACGCCTTTTTACTTATTTTTTATATTATTTTTCCATATATATTTCATCATAAAATTTTTCTTCTTCTTCATCTCCGAGTCTGTTCAGCGTCAATATGAACAATGTCTTTTTTTCGTGCAACAACATCATCAACATCATGGATATGAGTTTCAAAATGCTTTCATTGATGGCGTGTCGAAGTTTAGCTGAAGCTGAAGCTAAAGCTATCAGCTCCAGCTCCATTTTGCTACCGCCTTGGCCTCCTGGCCGTGCTGCACTCTTCATATATTTTAGATGTGGTGTTATTGACATCAACAAATGAGTTTAAATAAATAACTTGCAGCTCAATGAATTGAAAATTTATTTCTTTATTAAAAATATAGCAGCTCTCACACACACACATACATACACATCACAATAGTTTGTGTATATGTTTACATAAGCAAAGAATATTCGACTAAAAGCTAAGAACACAGTCATGTCTTGTTGCTTTTGCAAGAGCTGCACTATCCTCCATCCTCCTTCTCGCCCAATGTAACTTCTCAACTCATTGATTTTTAGTCACTTCCCTTGGCAACGAATATATGGGGTAATTTTTTTCTCTCCCTCGCCTGTTTTGCTGTCCCTACAATGCATCATCTCAAAATTAAAAGGGGGTAAAATTCAACGAAGGAGAAAAAAATTGAGGAAAACAAATGAAGATACACAAAAAGGGGCGAACATTTCTTATTTACTTTGGCAAGCTTTGATAAATTTCTGTATGTCCGCTGTTCTCTATGTATGTGTGTGTGTGTGTTTAATACATCTAAATTACATCTCATATACTTGTAAGTTTGCGGGTCGAGCATTTTTTTTGGATATTTGGCAGTCAGTTCCAGTCCATTTTGTTGAAAAATTAAAACATCCGTTTCCTGTTAAGACAATTTATTATTATTCATTTTTTCTCCATTATTTTGTAATTTTATGTTGTGGTGACTTTGCTCTCCTCCCTTTTATCAAAGCCTTGGTCATAAAAAGAGCGAATGGGATGGGAGGTGGATTGCTGGAAAGAAAGGGAAATTCAGCAAAGTAGTATAAAATACACATTTTGAGATTAACTAGATAAGCTTTATTGGGAATTTATAAGGAACACATCTAAGGGGAGTTGCACAGTGGGGGAAAAATAATTTTCAAGAAATTCTTTATGGAAAATGATATTTAGAAATTAATCATTCTTTCGCCACCCAAAGTAAAAACCAAACAAAACGGGCATGAACGATATCATAACAATTTGGAGCTCCTATAAAAGTTTATTTTTCGACCTAACGAACAGTGAGCTAACCTGTAGAACGTTGGGTTAGTAAGTGATCACCCGGAACACTTGAAGAGAGTACTTTAAAAAAAATAAGAAGATTGTAAAAGGACGACCCCCTCAAATGTTTTAAGAACCATAATTTGTGTATCTCGACCTGGAATGCTCTCACTCTTTATATAGAGGGTGCAGTATACGCACTGGCTGGCGGATGTATTGAACAAATAGAGGGCAGACATTACTGTCATACAGGAAGTGAGATGGCTCGGGAAGAGCTCCACAACAATACCGAGAGGTGACGCCCTATATTATATCTGCCATGAAATGAGGCATGTAATTGGCTGAAGATTTGTGGTTAGTCGGAGACTGAAACACCTTGTCTCTAGCTTGACTCCGGTGGATGAGGGGCTAGCCACAATCCGCATAACATCAGCCTTAATTGTGCCCATGCCCCGACGGAAGATAAAGACAAGCAGACCAAGGATATTTTCTACGAGCGCCTAGAGAGAGAATATGACCGCTGCCCCGCCAATGATATTAAAATCGTTCTGGGAGATTTTAATGCGAAAATAGGGAAGGAAGAGATTTTTGGTCCAACAGTCGGAAAGTTTAGCCTCCACGAGATAACGTCCAGTAATGGATTGAGGCTGATAGATTTCGCCGCGGCAAAAAACATGGTAGTTAGTAGCACCAGATTTCAACATAAAAATATTCACAAAGCCACATGGTGGAAAATGCCGCGAAATCCGTACTTGGGTACCGGAAGCCTTCTTCAACAAACCCATGGTACGACCAAGAGTGTAGAGATGCTACTGAAGCCAATAGTGCTGCATATAGAGCAACCCTGCAATCAGTAGCAACGCACCAGATGAAGTAGAGGTATCGGGAGAAAAGGAGATAGGAGAAACGTCTATTGCGCAGAAAGAGAAAGGAAATGGAAAAATGTGAGTGTGAACGGATTGAGATGTACAGGAGTCAGAATGAAGTCCGGAAATTCTACCGAAGAATTAAACATCAAACCGATGGATTTGGTACAGGCACATCTTCCTTTAGAGACAAAGAAGGAAATCTGGTAACTGACACAGATAACATGCTGAGGATATGGAAAGAACATTTTACCCAACTGCTAGTGTCCGACGTTGGCGGCGATGAGGATACCGCAGAACCAATCCCTGATGTGATAGTCAGTAGCTTTATCTACCTCGGCACCGCCGTAACCGAAGCCAATAACACCAGATATGAGATTAAGCGAAGAATAATACTGGAAAACAGATGCTACTTTGGATTAAGAAAGCAGTTTAGAAACAAGGTTACCTCTCGACAAACGAAGATTACACTATACAAGACACTGATACTACCCGTGCTTTTAAATGGTTCTGAAGCATGGATATTTGTGAACGCAGATGAGGCAGTGCTTGGAGTATTTGAGAGAAAGATTCTTCGTAAAATATATGGACCAGTTTGCGTTAATGGAGAATATTGGCGACGTCTGAACCACGAGCTGTATGATGACGATATCATAGTTAAAAGCATCAAAATACAACGGCGGCGTTGGCTAAGTCATGTTGTCAGAATGGATCAAGAAGCTCCAGCAAAGAAGTCTTTTGAAGGCAAAGACGGTGGTGCACGCAAACCGGGAAAACCAAAAGTCCGATGGAAAGTCCAAGTGGTGGGAGATTCCTCGAAACTTGGTGTCAGAGATTTTAGAATGAGCGCAGAAGATCGAGGCGACTAAACTTTACAGATATTGTGGCAGTAGTCGAGGAAAGCTTTCTATACAGTTTTTGGAAGATTGGTCAATAAATGTGATTGCAGTGGCTCTAGAAGTGCAAATCGGGCAATATGAGAGCTATATCTAAATCTGAACCAATTTCTATGAAATTGGCCAATAATGTCGAGAGTAAAGAGAAAAAATTTTCTGCCAAATTTCGAGAGAATCGGTAAAAAAATTACCATATGATATGATTCTGCATTATTACTGCAAATCGGACGAACATATATGTGGGAGCTATATTCATATCAGAACCATTTTTTCCAATTTCAGTAGGCTTTGTCTCCACGCCAAAAAATGTATGAGCCAAACTTAAGGACGATCGGATGAAAATTGCGACCTGTAGTTTTGCACACAAATTAACATGGACAGACAGACGGACTTAGCTGAATCGAATCAAAAAGTAATTCTGAGTCGATCGTTATACTTATCAATGGGTCTCACTTTCTTCTGGATATTACAAACATGGTTTTCTCATTGCTTCCCACTGTACCAACTCCCTGTACCCTACAATTTCCTTCCCTTTCAAAAAAGGAAAAAAACATTTGCATTTCTCTTTTTGCCCTACAACATCTGTGTTCAGGTGTTTATAGAGCATAGCGAAAATTGCAAATAAAAATACCAAACACTTTTATTAACCTCCATAAATACGGCAATTAGGGTTTTAAGGCCATGTTAAGACGGTAGAAACCATGAAAAAACAAAATGTGGCTCAACATATTTGGCACCCTTCGCCCTTGTGCAAGAATGTCGGAGTAAATAACTTGGCGTCTGAATGTAGTATACAAAGTAACAGCGATAGTGAAATTAATTTCACAAAAAAAGGGAAATTAATTTTTGCTCAGATCTTTATGTGGGGGATGCGGGCAAAAGTTTTACGAGCAGTAAAGATTAAATATTTAAGTAAGCAGTTTTATATTGAAGTTTGATTAAAGAGAAATAAGCGGTTAGAGGGAAATTCTACACAACACAAGGCAAAACCAGTAAGGAAAGGCAAAAGTCGGACGGTGCCGACTTTGTGATACCCTACACCTACCCTATAAATACAAAAGGGGGCTACATCTAATTCTGAACCAATTTTGATGGACCTCGGCGGATGTATCCGGATAGATTATAAAAATTCCTGTATCAAATTTCGAGCAAAGCAAATATGTTCCAAATGTAATGACTACGGTTGACAAATGACAACATATTACCGAAAATCTGACAAACATATATATGGGAGCTATACCTAAATCTGAACCGACTTCGAGCAAACTTCTCAGATATTGTAGAAGTCGTGAGGAAAGCGTTGTGCAAAATTTTGGGAAGATTGGTCAATAAATGCGCTTGCAGTGGGTCTAGGAGTGAAAATCGGGCGATAAATATATATATATATATATATATATATATGAGAGATATATCTAAAACTGAACCGATTTCTATGAAATTCACCAGTAATATCGAGAGTCATAAGAAAATCTCTCCTTCAAAATTTTGAAAGAAAGAATATGGGAGCTATATCCAAATCTGAACCGATTTTTATGAAATTTACCATTCATATCGAGAGTCGTAAGAAAATCTTTCCTGCCAAATTTCGAGAGAATCGGTTAACAGATGAGCATTGTTTTGATGTATTACTGCAAATCGGACGAACATATATATGGGAGCTATATCCAAATCTGAACAGATTTTTATGAAATTCACCGGTAACATCGAGAGTAATAAGGAAATCCTTCCTGCCAAATTTCGAGAGAATCGGTTAACAACTGACCATTTTATTGCTGCATTACTGTAAATCGGACAAACATATATATAGGAGCTATATCCAAATCTGAACCGATTTTTATGAAATTTACCATTCATATTGAGAGTCATAAGAAAATCCTTCCTGCCAAATTTCGAGAGAATCGGTTAACAGATGACCATTTTATTGCTGTATTACTACAAATCGGACGAACATATATATGGGAGCTATATCCAAATCTGAACCGATTTTTATCAAATTCACCAGTATAATTGAGAGTCATAAGAAAATCCTTCCTGCTAAATTTCGAGAGAATCGGCTGACAAATGACAATTTTATTGCATTATTACTGCAGATCGGAAGAACATATATATGGAAGCTATATCGAAATCTGAACCGATTTTTATGAAATTCACCAGTATAATTGAGAGTCATAAGTAAATCCTTTTTGCCAAATTTCCAGAGAATCGGTTAACAAATGACAACTTTATTGCTGAATTACTGAAATTCGGACGAACATTAATATGGAAGTTATATCCAAATCTGAACCGATTTTTAAACCCACCACCGAAGGATGGGGGTATGTTCATTTTGTCATTCCGTCATTTTTATATAGCTGCCATTTAGACCGATCCTCCGAATTAGGGTCTTAGGCCTATAAAAGACACATTTCTTATCCGATTTTGCTGAAATTTGGGACAGTGAGTTACGTTAGGTCCTTCGACATCCTTCGTCAATTTGGCCCAGATCCGTTCAGATTTGGATATAGCTGCTATATAGACCGATACTCCGATTTAAAATCTTAGGCCCATAAAAGACACATTTATTATCCGATTTTGCTGGAATTTGGGACAGTGAATTGTGCTAGGCCCTTTGACATCCTTCGTCAATTTGGCCCAGATCGGTTCAGATTTGGATATAGCTGTCATATAGACCGATCCTCCGATTTAGAGTCTTAGGCCCATAAAAGTCTCATTTATTATCCTATTTTGCTGAAATTTGGGACAGTGAGTTGCGTTAGGCAGTTCGACATCCTTCGTCAATTTGGCCCAGATCGGTCTAGATTTGGATATAGCTGCCATATAGACCGATCCTCCGACTTAGGGTCTTAGGCCCATAAAAGCCACATTTATAATCCGATTTTGCTGAAATTTGGGACAGTGAGCTGCGTTAGGCAGTTCGACATCCTTCGTCAATTTGGCCCAGATCGGTCTAGATTTGGATATAGCTGCCATATAGACCGATTCGCCGATTTAGGGTCTTATGCCCATAAAAGCCACATTTATTATCCGATTTTGCTGAAATTTGCGACAGTGAGTTGCGTTATGCCCTTCGACATCCTTCGTCAATTTGGCTCAGATCGGTCCAGATTTGGATATAGCTGCCATATAGACCGATCCTCCGATTAAGGGTCTTAGGCCCATAAAAGCCACATTTATCATCCGATTTTTCTGAAATTTGGAACAGTGAGTTGCGTTAGGCCCTTCGACATCCTTCGTCAATTTGGCTCTGATCGGTTCAGATTTGGATATACCTGCCATATAAACCGATCTCTTAAATTGAGGTTTTGGGCCCATAAAAGGCTCATTTCTTGTCCGATGTCGCCAAAATTTAAGACAGTGAGTTAAGTTAAGCCCCTTGACATACTTCTGCAATATGGCACAGATCGGTCCAGATTTAGATATAGCTGTCATATAAACCGATCTCTTGATTACAGATTTTGGGGCCACACAAGGGGCATTTATTGTCCGATTTTGCCGAAATTTGAGACAGTAAGTTGTGTTAGGCTCTTCGACGTCCTTTTTCAATTTGGTCCAGTTCGGTTCAGATTTGAACTTAGCTGCTATATAAACCGATCTCTCGATTTAAGGTTTTGGGCTCATAAAAGGCGCATTTATTGTCCGATTTCGCCGAGATTTGGGACAGTGCGTTGTGTTAGGCTTTTCGACATTTTTTGCACCTTGGCCCAAATTGGTCCAGATTGGGATATAGCTGCCATGTAGACCACTATTTCGATTTAATGTCTTGGCCCCATAAAAGGCGCATTTATAATCCGATTTCATTGAAATTTGACACAGTGACTTATGTTAGGCTTTTCGATATTCGTGTCGTATATGGTTCAGATCGGTTTATTTTCATTTTTATTAGTTTGAATTGGGTTTAAATATACAAATATTTCATTTACACTTACAAGAATCAAATTTAGTGAAATTATGGAAGGAAAGAATATGTCTTCAGATCATAGTACCCCTTTGCGATTAGGTGTAAAAAGACGTTGATTTTTATATATAATTTTCTTTAATAACTTTTCCATTAACGATATTTTTCTTCTTCTTGAAAGAATTTACCTTTCTCCCTCGCATGACCTATTGTTCTCATCCCACTTTTCTTATACCATGTAAATCCTCCCTTTGTGTTATCACTCCAAGGAAGCATAAAAATAAATGCTAAAAGATTTATTTGTAATTAATTGTAATCCTGGGGATTACATTACATTTTTACGTGAATTTTCTTCTCCTGTTTTTTTTGCGCTCTTTTGCGAAAACAACGAAAATAGCAACGAAAGGCAGGAAATAGAAGAACAATTCTCCTGCAACTTTCATCAAGACATTTAGTGATGATGTGGCATCCAACTAGGCCACCAACGGCCGCCCACCATAAATGTCTCCCCAGAAATTCAGACTTAGTCACTTTGGTCGGGTATTATGATAATAATTACAAATGTCATCAACTAATCTTAATTGAATAATCTTATTTTTAGACACGCGCTGGCTGGATGGAATAGGAGGGGAAACAGGATTAACAGGAAGTTTGTACCACAAAACGAAAAGGATGTGGATGTTGGACGGTTCGTCATCTCTCTGTTCAAATGGTTGGCAGCATTCCATTAATTGCGGCAAAATATACTTTAAATATTACATATTACTAAAGAATATTTCTTCCACGAAAAGGATGTGCAAGTGACCGGCAATAGCTTGTTAGGATGACTGGCCACGCAGATACATAATACGCACCTATTAAGCTGGTGGAAAAAGGGAAATATGTGATGGTAAATTAAAATGACTATTGTTAGGGGAGAAAACTTAAATTAAAGTGCGGAGAACTTAGGAGAAATTTATTCTTAAGAATATAGGTTGGAACAAGTGAAAGTGAGTCAAGTTTGGTCAGGCCGAATCTTATATACCCACCGCCATGGATCACATTTATCGAGTCGAGGATATTAGAAAAGAATTGCTATGTTATTGGAACAATATCAAGTTATGGCTCATTTCGCACCATAATTGAACTGAATATTGGAGACCATAGTAGAAGTCATTGTGGAAAATTTTGGCCAAATCGGATAATATGTGCACTGTATAGGGGCTCAAGTAGTAAAATCGGGAGTTCAGTTAATATGGGAGCTATATCATGTTATGGACCGATTTAGACCATATTTGGCTCGAATGTTGAAGGTGATGGCAAAAGTCGTTGTTCTAACTTTAGGGACTAAAAAAGTCCAACGGAGCTATATCCGTTAAAACCGGATTAAACCCTATTCAGGCCATACTTGACACGTATGTGTGAGGTCATAGGAGCTGTAGCTGTACAAAATTTCTTATATGGTTTATATGAGTTTTGAACTGATTCAGACCAGCTTTTGAACCGATTCGCACCATACTTGGCACATCTGTTATATGTCGTAGAAAATGTTATAGTACAAACTTTAGCCAAATCGGATAGGAACTATTCTCTCTAAAGGTTTAAGAAGTCAAATAGGGAGAACGCTTTATATGGGATCTATTTCAGGTTATAGACCGATTTGGACCGTACTTAACACAGTTATTGGAAGTCATAATAGAACACTACATGCAAAATTTCTTGCATGGGAGCTATATCTTAATCTTAACCGATATGACCTATTTGCACTCCCCAACGATCTACATCGATTTTAAGTATCTGTACAAAATTTCAAGCAGCTAGCTTTACGGCTTCGATCTTTATCGTGATTTCAGCAGACAGATGGACGGACGGACATGGCTAGATCGATTCAGAGTGTCGAAACGATCAATAATATATACACTTTATGGGGTCTTTGACGAATATTTCCAGGTTTTACAAACGGAAAGACTAGATTAGTACCCTATGGTGATGGGTATAAAAAACAAGTAAATAAGCGTTAAGTTCGGCCGGGCCAAACTTTGGATACCCACCACCTCGGGTATATATGTAAACCACCTTTCATCAAAATCCGCTGACAATTGCATACGTTACGAAATATGATCCGATTTGGACCAAATACTAATAGGTACAAGTCATTCTTCAAATGTGTTTAACAAAAAATATTGTTCGTTTTTTGCGCCTTTTTTGGGGTCAAGACTGTAAATCGAGATATCGGTCTATATGGCAGCTATATGGCAGCTATATGCAAATCTTGATCGATCTAGACCAAATTGCAGACATATGTGGAGGGGCTTAACTCAATTCTCTGTCCCAAACTTCGGCAACATTGGACAATAAATGCGCCTTTTATGGGCCAAAACCCTAAATCGATAGATCGGTCTATATGGCAGCTATATCCAAATTTGGACCGATCTGAGTGAAATTGAAGAAAGATGCCGAAGGGCCTACCACAACTCACTGTCCCAAATTGCGGCGACATCGGACAACAAATGGGCTTTTTATGGCCCCAAAACCTAAAACCGAGAGATTGGTCTGTATGGCAGCTATATCCAAATTTGGACCGATCTGTGCCATAATGCAGAAGTATTTGAAGGGGCTTAACTTAACTCACTGTCTCAAATTTCGGCGACATCGGATAATAAATGCGCCTTTTATGGGCCTAAGACTTTAAATCGGAGGATCGATCTATATGGCAGCTATATCCAAATCTGCTATATCCAAATTGACGAAAAATGTCGACGGGCCTAAGACAACTCTCTGTCCCAAATTTCAGCAAAATCGAATAATAAATGTGTCTTTTTTGTGCCTAAGACCCTAAATCGAAGGATCGATCTATATGGCAGCTATATCCAAATCTGAACCGATCTGGGCCAAATTGACGAAGGATGTCAAAGGGCCTAACACAATTCACTGTCCCAAATTCCAGCAAAATCGGAAAATAAATGTGGCTTTTATGGGCCTAAGACCCTAAATCGGCGGATCGGTCTATATGGCAGCTATATCCAAATCTGGACCGATCTGGACCAAATTGACGAAGAATGTCGAAGAGCCCAACACAACTCACTGTCCCAAAGTTCAGCAAAATCGGATAATAAATGTGGCTTTTATTTTTCACTGTCCCAAATTTTGTCGACATCGGACAACAAATGTGCCTTTTATGAGCCTAAGACCCTAAATCGGAGAATCGGTCTATATGGCAGCTATAACCAAATCTAAACTGACAGGGCCGAATTGACGAAGGATGTCGAATGGCCCAACATAACCCACTGTCCCAAATTTCATCAAAATCGGGTAATAAATGTGGCTTTTATGGGCCTAAGACCCTAAATCGACGGATCGGTCTATATGGGGGCTATATCAAAATATAGTCCGATATTGCCCATCTTCGAACTTAACCTGCTTATGGACAAAAAAAGAATTTGTGCAAAATTTCAGCTCAATATCTCTATTTTTAAAGACTGTAGCGTGATTTCAATAGACAGATGGACGTACGGACGGACATGTCTAGATCGTCTTAGATTTTTACGCTGATCAAGAATATATATACTTTATAGGGTCGGAAATGGATATTTCGATGTGTTGCAAACGGAATGACAAAATGAATATACCTCCATCCTTCCGTGGTGGGTATAATAACACATAAAATAATAAAAAATAGCTGACGGACGCCCAGACGGACGGACGGTCGGCACACTGATATCGTTTAATCGGCTTGGGTTAGCTAAGATTAAAGTGGCAATCCGCCATTAGATTCACTTGGACGCTTTCTTCCATTGTGATACCACATAAACAGGAGAATCGTCCCGATCGCTTTAAAATGCACAAAAACTTGCGAATGTTCTCATCAACTAAATCAGACAAGTTCTTAAAGAAATGAGTACCTAAAGTGGAACTCCTTCTGACTGCCAGTGCGGGACACATACACACAGCAGATGTTATATAGGCTCTTCTGTCTCGACGTCCTCACAGCTTAGGCAAAAGTCGTTACTGCCAACTTTCAATCTGTCAGCATGTTTTCCGATCAGGCAGTAACCTGCCTTTGTAACCATCTACAATACGATGGCCTTCGGGCCTGGTCCTGAAGACTTGGCGTACATGTAGCTCGATTCATACCCACAGATTGCAGTTCCGCAGGAATGTGTGATGTAGTTTTTAGTCTCTCTATCTCGTATGCTATACAATTACCTGAAATATCCCTATGGCCCGGCACCTAGAACAGGTGTATTTTGAACTGTTTAGCCATCTCTTTGAGAGATCTGCGGCAGTCGAGGGATGATGTCGAAGAATTTGTCCTTCTTGCGGATTGTGTTTAGCCTCTAACCGACCGGAGCAACCCTGAAGACAAGGTGTTTCAGTCTCCGACTAACCACAAATCCACAGCGAAATTCATGCCTCGTTTCATGGCAACCATTCGGTATTGTTGTGATGCCCTTCCCGCGCCATCGCTCTTTCGATGCGATTCAATGCGAACACTGCACCCTCTTTATAAACTGTGGGGACCTTCCAGGTGCAGATACGAAAATCATGGTCCTTAAAACGTTTGCGGAGGTCGTCAGCATAGGGGGGATCCGTTTTTAATCTTCTTAGTTTTTTCAAAAAATTTCTTTAAGTTTTCCGGGTGATGGGCTACTAACCCGACGTCCCAAACTATCTTTTTATCATTCTATAGGTGAGCTTGTGACATTTTAACTCATTACCTTTAACGTGACAACGCGGGGAGGTTTGTATCCACATTTGAGATGAAGAAAGGCCTAGATAAGCCTGAAATTTGCCAAGTCAAAACTAAAACATCTCCTAGTCACCCCGCATATCTTTCAACGAAATGCCTGAACAGTTCAAAATTCACTTCTTCTGGGTGCCGGGTCAGAGTGATATCCCAGGGAATTCTAAAGCAGATGACCTTGCGAGACTTGGTACTGCTTTACATATTCTAGGTGAACTGGAATCGGTGGGTATGCCACTAGCCACATGTATGCTAGGTTTTCAGGATCAGGTCCTAAGGGCAACGAATGATTGATAGTCACAAATGGCGGGTTGTGAACATTCCAAAATTATGTGGTCGAATCTAGACTTGAAGAGGTCTACTGTCTTGCTGTCAGTCATGATAACTCACTGTCTGATTGGAAAACATGCTGGCAGACTGAACAATGGGGATCGTGCCATTCTCAGAGGAGAGGTTAATCTCCTATTTACACTACATGAATGTTAGTGACTTTACCGTCCTGGTTCGTAAGAATGTTCACACTCGAGATGCTCACTTGAAGACTACACTAACTCACCCATTCCGTGATCGCCCACTGAGTGCAGTAGGATCGCACTATGGTCATGAAGTCGGACACAGATATCAGTTCTCTAGATTTAATCCACCTATGTAGCATGAACTTTCATATAGCAATGCCAGAGTTCCGTTAATCCAAGACTGTGCCGCTGGCAGCAGTGCCTCGCACTTGACTTAAAATCTTGAAGTGGTCTACCCCCTTGCTGTCAATCATGACAGCTCACTGTCTGATCGGAAAACATGCTGGCAGAACGAACAATTAGGATTGTGAGAAGGCGTTAATCTCCTTCAGAGAAGGCGTTAATCTCCTTCAGAGAAGGGGTTAATCTCCTTCAGAGAAGGCGTTAATCCTTCTTCAGAGAAGGCGTTAATCTCCTAATTACACACAGGACTTTACCGTCCTAGTTATTCTTATCCTGATGACCAGTTTACTGATCGTGAGAATGTGCACATTTGACTTCCTCGCTTAATGACCACACCACCTCACGCATTCCATGATTGCCCGGATCTCCGCCTGCAGCACCCTTCTATGGTCAGGAAGTCGGGAACAGGTGTCAGTTCTCTAGATTTGATCCACCCGTGTAGCATGAACTTCCAGATAGCAATACCAGAGTTCCGTCAATCTAAAACGGTGCCGCTGACAGCAGTGCCTCGCACTCGACCTCAATTGTCGTCTTAGGTTTCCAATCGAAAACCAGGTTTAATAAGATCTATCAATTTTCCCATCGCATTAAGTGTCATAGCCTCATATCGCTGCCTCACACTTAATCTGGGGTCTGGTAATCATGAGTTAGATAACTAGTGCACTAGTGGGCGTGGTGCTCACCGTCCCGCCTATGTCAAAACAATATATTCTCTGAACTTTTGTATTATCCTTGCATTGCACGTTTTCTCCCTCTCAGTCCACCAAACTACTGAGGCTTAAGTAATAACTAATCTTGCTCCTGTATAGCCAATGAACTCTTTTTGGATTCATAGTCCATTTCGAGCCTACTGGTGGTTTACATAGTGTCACCTTCTCAGTATGCTCCCACATGGGACACTTCCAGTTCAGTTTCCTGTCCAAAATCACCGCTAACTAGCTGACACTTGCAGATTTCGACATCAGTCTGTTGAGAGAACGTGGTGCGACAAATTGGCCCACCTTCGTCTGCCTCGTGACTAGGCAGATTTCAGTCTTCTCTGGGTTAATATTGGGACCACTAGGTCTTGCTCAGTCGTATGCCATGTACAATACCCTTTAGGCTCTTCTGTATAGATGATGGAGGTCACCGTAGCACAGAGGTTAGCAAGTCCGCCTGGGTTCGAATCCTGGCGAGAACTTCAGAAAAAAATTTTCAGCGGTGGTTATCCCGCCATTCGCATTCCATTCTTAAAAATTACAAATTTTGCCCATGAACATTCCACTAAGGAACAGGGGCAAACTTCGCACATATCAATGAGTGTAGTCCCATTCAAGTTTAAGCTCAATGATAAGGAGCATCCTTTTTATAGCCGAGTCCGAACGGCATGCCGCGTAGCGACACCTCTTTGGAGAGAACTTTTACATGGCATAGTACCTCACAAATGTTGCCACCATAGGGAGGGGAAACTGCCGCTGAAAATTTTTTCTGATGGTCTCGCCAGGATTCGAACCCAGGGCGGGTTCTGCGCTACTGTGGCCTTCCGCCATTCGTAATCGGCTATAAAAAGGAGGCCCGTTAGCATTGAGCTTAAAACATGAATCGGACAGCACTCATTGATATGTGAGAAGTTTGCCCCTGTTCCTTAGTGGAATGTTCATGGGCAAAATTTGCAATTTCTACGAATGGCCAAAGAGAATTTATATAAATTATCTAAACTATGGCCTTAGTCCTGTCAGGAAGCATTTAGTATGGGAAATTTTCTCTTTTAATTATGTTCTGCACAAAATGTCTACTCAGCTGTAATTTTTATTTATTTCCAAAATGCCAGCCTCCTTGTAGCATCCTTCCTTATCATCTCCTGTCCAACAACTACTCTTTGATTTGACCTAAAGTTAACAAGTTTTTCTAAGGCCCACTCCTCCTTTTTGAACTTTAAAGAACTGCCTCATCGATTTTGCTGCCTATGGTCTTTTATTAGAGAGTGTGCCTCGCTAATTTGCCTAACAACTCCCTTGTCTATCATATACAGGGTGGCTGATGAAAGCCGCTACCAAAAAAAAATGTAATAACTTTTTTTCTATTTAATAATAATAATTTAATAATTAATTTAATTAATTAATTAATTAATTTAATTAATAATAATTTAATAATTAATTTAATAATTTAATTTAACATGAATAAAAGAAAAATGTATTCCATACACCGAAAAAAAAATGTAGCAATATTCATCATTGTAGCAATATTCATCAGCCACCCTGTAAGTGTATAAGGATATCTGTGTTCATGTGTGTGTGTGTGTGTGTGTGTGTGTGCATTCGTGTGGCAGGATTGTGAAATATTTGACTTTATTCAACCCCAAAGTATTTTAAATTGTCGAAATAATGTGCTGTTCAAGAAATTATGCTAATTTTCTTGCGTTCGAACAAAATTTCAAAAAGGCATGCCCTGTGTTGGCTATTAAAATCAGCCAAGAAAGGACTAACCAAGCCAGTGGAGGGAGGAAGTGAGTGGCAATCAGCAAAAAAGGATTTCTACGAAAAATGGAAATGCCTTTCAACACAAAGGCAAAAGTGAACTTTTAACAAACTATGCGGTTTTGTTTATGACTTGTAATCACAGTCTGTCCGTCCGAAAACTTTAGCAGCTATAGCTGCCAAGGGCCTATGGGCCATACCACCATCATCAACGCTATCATCAGCGATAGCTTTCGGGGGCATTATCGATATCAATACTTCCCCTTTAAGGGCAATTTGCGTTGCCATACTTTTTCTTTTGCTGGTTGGCGAAAAGTTATGGCTCACTTTCCATGCGAAAGTATCGAGTGATGCATGGCATATTAATTTGAACGTTTTGCAGTGTAAGGCAAAAACCCTTTCAGTTTCGACTTAAATTTCAGTTTCTATTTTCCATGAGGGGGGGTAGTTGGGTTGTGGCCCATATCCTTTTGGCTTTTGATCCACCCACTAACTGTTCAAAGGTATATCTGGCCATTTGTTATGCTCTTTGCCAGTTTTTTGTTTCTATTTTTGTGTATTTTTTGCCTCGCACACACTTTTACTGATATGCTAAAGGTCTGGGATGTATTTGGTTGGCGTGCTGATATACATCCGCTTGTTAAAATTACCCAAAGGAATAATATTTTCACTTTTAATATTATTTTCAACAATTTCCTTCGTGTCCAACCACTCACACGGGCCAAGAGCCCAACGTGTAAACAAACAACTGGTGGCTGTGTGGTGGCTCAAGCCATCCACACAATGTGTGTTGATGTTAGCCACAACTTGGTCTCATATATTTGGAATATTGGGGAAAATGGAAGACAGAAAAGTGTATTTTCTTAGGGAAGTTAACATTTTAAATAAAATTTTGGAAAGACAAAGGAATCCGGTAACCGATATAGGTATAGCTAGGTAAGGTTGGGTTGAAAAGTGCAGTGCAGATCTTTCCGCCTCATGCCACTATGGACATACACCTAAGCCAGGCTTGTTGTGCGGCTTATAGGGTCTTCCAATATGACCGCTACAAAAGTTTTTTTTTTTTTTAATTAAACAAAAACGGTTAAGGATATCAATGAAATTTTTTATTCCTGTGAAAGTACGTTCAATGTCATTATGTACGAAACTCAATTTCTTTTGCATGGCCTCCACGGGCATGCTTGCAGAAGTCCAAATCTGAATTTCGACGGCCAATACTGCTGCAATTTCACGTTCAAAATTCGTACGAAGTTTATCAATCATGGCTGGCTTGTTGGCATAGACCATAGCTTTGACGTAGCTCCACAGGAAGTAGTCTAACCTCGTCAAACCTCACGACCGAGGCGGCCAATTGACTGGGCCATTTCGTGAGATAACACATTCTCCAAACTTGGTCTCCAATAAATTGATTGTGGCATTCGCTTTGTGGCTTGTGGCCACATCCTGTTGGAACTACATATCCTCCAAGCACATATCATCCAATTGGGGCCAAAAATATTCTGTTGTCATTGAACGGTAGCGATTCCCATTCGCAGTAGGTTAGGTTGGTTTTAAGTGGCAGTCTGCCATCAGACTCAAAAATTGCAAATTTTGCCCATGAACATTCCATTAAGGAACAGGGGCAAACTTCTCACATATCAATGAGTGCAGTTCGATTCAAGTTTAAGCTCAATGATAAGGGGCCTCTTTTTATAGCCGAGTCCGAACCGCGTGCCGCAGTGCGACACCTATTTGGAGAGAAGTTTTACATGGCGTAGTACCTCACAAATGTTGCCAGCATTAGGAGGGGGGAAAAAACATCAGACTCACTTGGACGTTTTCATCTATTGTGATACCACAGGAACAGAAGAAGGAGGATATCTTCTAGTTCCTACTGTGGAACCATCCAAATCGCTTTAAAAAGCCCAACAACTTGCGAGTGTTCACATCCGCTAAATCAGACAGGTTCTCAAAGAAATGAGAACCTAAAGTGGAACTGCTTCTGACCGCCAGTGCGGGACACACACACACACAGACGGTGTTCTATGGTCTCTTCTTCTTCAATGTCGTTGCTGGCAACCTCCAGTCTGTCTGCATGTTTTCCGATTAGACAGTGACACAATGACTGAGACGTCTGTTCTATCCAGTGACATCAAAGCTGTAGGGCTCTTCAAGCCTAGATTAGGCGACCTAGGTTTGGCATGTTCACAGCCCCCTGTTTGTGACCATCTATCATTCGTTGTCCTTCAGGCCTGGTCCTAAGGCATACCCACAGATTCCAGTATCCTTGGAATGTGTAGGGGTAGTTCTTAGTCTTGCAAGCTCGTCGCCCAGAACAGGGGAATTTTGAACTGTTCACCCATCTCGTTGAGAGATCTGCGACAATCGAGGGCTGTTTTTGTGTTCAGAAATATTTTCTCCAGGGATTTAATGGCTGTCTGATCGTCGTAATGATATTAGCCATCTCACCACTTCCTTAATTGCAGAGATCTCCGCTTGATACACAGCATTCGTCGGGTAACCTTTTTGATATGACCAGTTCTAGATCTTCAGAGTACACCCCAAAGCCCAGCTGGTCATCTAGTTTGGAACCATCCGTATAGAAGTCTATGTAAATTCTATTATCAGGGATATGGTAGTTCCAATCGGTTCTATCAGGAATAGTGGTACAGTACTGCCACACTGCCTAAAACACCGGACATGGTATCAAGAATAACACAGTGTCCGTAGCCGCCACATGACCAAAGAGAAAGCTCCCCAAGCCTCACTGTATTGGTCGCTGCAATTTGTCTAGCCACAATGTCCAGAGGCATTAGAGGTAGCATTAAACTGAGTGCATCAGATGATGTTGTCCTCAGTGGGGCTGTGTAAACAAACAAGCCATCCTTTGTATCATGGTGACTATTCAACAGTAGGTGGACTTTTGAAGTGCCATCCACCAGATCACAACACCATATAGCATAATGGGTCTGGCAACTGCAGTATATAACCAATTCTTGACTCGTGATCTTAACCCCCAACTTTTGGCAATGGCTCCCTTGCAGGTGTATAGGGCAAGAGTTGCCTTTCTTGCCCTTTCCAAAATGTTGGATTTGAAGTTCTAGCTAAACATATTTAACAGTAACGTGAAGGTTTTAATTATCACAGAAGAAGCACTGCCCAATGACGCCGCCGGCCCATAAACCGCACCAAACCCTAATTGGTTTGGGATGCAATGATGGCTCATGGAGTTCGTGTGGATAGCAATCTGACAAATAACGCATATATTGCTTATTGACGAATCCAATCGGTCAGAGGTGTTACAAACATAATGACTAGATTAGTATACCCCCATCCCATGGTGGTGGGTATAAAAAGGAAGATTAGCACAGTTATGTTGGAATGTAAATATGACCAAATCGGTTCTTGGTTTGATATAGCTGGGACATAATCTATCTTCCAATTTGGTTTCTCGAGCCTATAGAGGGTGCATTTATCAGATTTGACTGATATTTTGAATGTGGTGTTTGGCCCACCACAATTTCAATTTGGCCCAGATCGGTTCTGATTTGGATATATCTTTCATATAGACCTACCTCCCGATTTAAGGTTTTGGGCCCATAAAAGGCGTATTTATTGTCTTATGTCTCCGAAATTTGGGACAGTGAGTTAAATTAAGTCCCTCGACTCACTTCTGTAATATGGCACAGATCGGTCTAGATTTGAATATAGTTGCCATATAGACCGATCTCTCGATATAAGGTTTTTGGGCCATAAAAGGTGAATTTATAGTCCGCTTTCGCCGATATTTGGGACAGTGAGTTGTGTTGGGCCCTTCGACATCCCTTTTCATTTCGGTCCAGATCGGTTCAGATTTCAATATAGCTGCCATATTGACCTATATCTCGATTTAAAGTCTTGGCCCCATAAAAGGCGAAATTATTGTTAGATTTCGCCAAAATTTGGAACAGTGAGTTGTGTGTCGACATCCCCCTTTAATTTGGCCCAGATCGGTTCAGATTTGGATATAGCTGCCATAGAGACCGATCTCTTGATTTGAAGTCTTGACCCCATAAAAGGCACATTTATTAACCGATTTTGCTGAAATTTTGACACAGTGACTTATGTTGGGCTTTTCGACACCGGTGTCGTATATGGTTCAGATCGGTCTTTATTTGCATATGGTTACCAAATAGTCCAATATTTTGTTCTACCAAATTGAACAATGGCTTGTTCTTATTATACCTCTCTATATCCGTGTCGAATTTGGTCCAAGTCGGACCGTATTTCGAAAAACTCCTATGGGGGAATAAATTTAGCATTTTTCACCGGGTTATGACAAAAAGTGTCATATGTAATATACTCGAGGTGGTGGGAATCCAAAGTTCAGCCCGGCCGAACCTAACGCCTTTTAACTTGTTATACCCTCCACCATAGGATGGGGGTATACTAATTTCGTCAGTCTTTTTGTAACACCTCGAAATATGCGTCTGAGACCCCATAAAGTATATATATTCTTGATCGTCTTGTCATTTTAAGTCGATCTAGCCATGTCTGTCCGTCCTTCCGTCCGTCCGTCTGTCGAAAGCACGCTAACTTTCGAAGGAGTAAAGCTATCCGCTTGAAATTTTGCACAAATACTTTTTATTAGTGTAGGTCGGTTGAAATTGTAAATGGGTCAAATCGTTCCATGTTTTGATATAGCTGCCATATAAACCGATCTTGGGTCTTGACTTCTTGAGCCTCTAGAGGGCGCAATTCTCACCCGATTTAACTGAAATTTTGCACGTGGTGTTTTGGTATCACTTCCAACAACTTCGCTAAGTATGGTTCAAATTGGTCCATAACCTGATATAGCTGACATATAAACTTTCTTGAGCGTCTAGAGGGCGTAATTCCTGTCCGATTTGGATGAAATTTTGCACAACGTGTTTCGATATGACTTCCAACCACTGTGCTAAGTTTGCTTTAAATCGGTTCATAATCTGGTATAGATGTCATATAAACGGATCTTGGATCTTGAGCCGCTGGAGGGCGCAATTTTCATCCGATTTGGCTGAAATTTCGGATGAGGTGTTTTGTTATGACTTTCAATAACTGTGCTAAGTATGGCGCAAATCAGTACATAACCTTATATAGCTGCCATATAAACCGATCTGGGATCTTGACGTCTTGAGCCTCTAGAGGGCGCAATTCTCATCCGATTTGGCAGAAATTTTGTACAACGCCTTCTCTCATGACCTTCAACGTACGTGTTTAATATGGTCTGAAACGATCAGTAGCTTGATATAGCTCCCATATAAACCTATCTCCCGATTTTGCTTCTTGAGCCCCTTCAAGGTTTAATTCTTATCCGAATGAACTGAAATTTTACACAATGACTTCTACAATGTTCAGCATTAATTTGATATAGCTCCAATAGCATAACAGTTCTTATTCAGTATTCTTTGTTTGCCTAAAAAGAGATACTGCACATAGAACTCGACAAATGCGATCCATGGTGGAGGGTATATAAGATTCGGCCCGGCCGAACTTAGCTCGCTCTTCCTTTTTTTTAATATTTTCACAATTTCCATCATTCACTTTTGTCCAATTCTATGGCCACACCAATTTATTACAACAAAACCAATCATTTTTGCCTCCTTTAAGTTAGCTTTTCATCGTGTGGTCTTGTACTTTGTTTTTGTTTGCTTTATCTGCTCTCCACACTTATGGTGCTTTCGCTTTCCTTTGCTGTTTACCAATTTCGTTTGTTTTTTGCCTGTGTGGTAAAATTTATTACTTTTCACTGCCTTCATTTGTTTGGTTGACTTGTTGTGCTATTGGGGCAGCAATTTTCGTTTGTTGCTAATGCAATTGAAACGTACAGGCAATGGCGTTGGAAAAAATAGTCATTTATTAAGAATAGATTGGTTTGTGGAAAAAAAGAATACCGATTTTTGCGAAAGTAGTATTTCTACAGGTTATAATTTACAACAATATTAAGACTTGAGCAATTTATATCATTTCCAGATCTGGACCGATCAGGGCAAAGTTTAACAAAATAAATTTAGTTCAAGGGCATAATTTTATTCTTCATACCAAACATTTGTCAAACCAGCAACAATTAAAGCTTCTAGGATCAGAACAAGGATAATCGAGAGACCGGTTTACATGGGAGCTATACCAGGTTATATATTGATTTGAACCGTATTTGCAACATTTGTTGAAAGTCGTAAAATAACTCCGCATGCAAAATGTCAGCCGAATCGGACAAAAATTGCGGCTTGTAAGGGCTCAAGAAGTCGAATTGGGCGATTTGTTTATATGGGAGCTATATCAGGTTATGGACCGATTTGGACCGCACTATGTACAGTTTATGGTAGTCATAACTGAACACTACGTGCAAATTACAGCCAAATCGAACAAAAATTGCGGCTTCCAGGGGCTCAAGGAGTAAAATCGGCTTGCGGTTTATTTTAAAGGCAACAGTTAAATGACCCCACTTATTAATGTTGGTACTACCCCACGAAATGTGGTGAGAGTTCGCATCGCAACCTATTAATACCTCAGTTGGTGTGTGTTTTCCTAACCAGCCGTAGCTCATTAGGCTGCATTGACTTTCCTATCATTGCACTGCCTGATGTTTCAGTATTAGGTTCTTTTCCTATCCTAGTCTTCCGAATCTTAATAAAGTCGATAATGGCTCCATCATCGAGTCTCTGCCCATTTGGCTATATTGGGTTTCCAGTCCCTGTACTGGCTGATATTTGAATATTGGGACCTTTGCCTATCTAAGTCTTCCAAACCTGAAGTAAACGGGCTTCTTGGGGATAGGTGATGGTCTTATTTTAGGCCCCCTGTTCCTTGGGCTGCATACAGATTCCTGTCGTTGCGCTGCCTGATGTTTCATTATTAGGGACTTTACCTATCCTAGGCTTTCGAATCTTCAGAAAGTCGGTGACGGTCCCTGTTCGTTAAGCTGTGTTGGGTCTCTCGCGCCTGCACTGCTTGATGTTTTAATATTAGGATCTTTGCTTATCCTAGTCTTCCCAATATTAAGAGAGTCGGTGATTTTCTCGTCGTCGGTTCTCAGTTTGTTAGGCGGTATTGAGTGTCCTGCAACTGCACCGCCTGATGGCTCAATATAAGGATATTTACCTATCCTAGTCTAGGAAAAGACAGCTTTGCTCCCTCAGTACGTCGTGCTTACTCAGTCCCAGAATAAGCGACTTTCTGTTCCGCCGACGCCTCATTTGCGCTATCGTTATAGAAGAAGCCCAACCTATCAAGAAGCTATTACAGGGGAGGGCTCATTTCGTATCACGATTTGTGCTAAGCAGCTATCAGCTGCTGGCCAACTGCTATCCTGGCCAGCTCGTCGGTCGATTAGTCCCCCATCACCTCTTGATGGTCCGGGACCCGACAGAGCCTTACAGTCTTCCCCATGATTCGAAGAAGCTCATTACACCTTCTTATCAGTCTCACATGGCCCGTCGCCAAAGCCTTCTGCGCCGCTAGACTGTCTATATAAATCGTGACAGTCTGATCGGCCCGCCGTTCCTGCATATACATCGTCTCCAATGCTTCAGGACAACGATAAATAGCGCCTAAAAGAGACTGCACCCGTCAAGGAATTCAACAACGTTCCGGGGCCACCGTAGCTCAGGGGCCAGCATGCCTTATGATTCCCTGATTCCAAGGAATTCAATAACGACTCATGTTCCGGGGACACCATAGCTCAGAGGCTAGCATGCCTAGCATGCACGCCATTGAAGTTGGACGCCTGGGTTCAAAGCCCGGCGAGGACATCATAAAAAATTTCATTTCGCACTGATTAATTCGAAAGTAGTATATCCCTGTTTCCTAATGGAATATTCATGGGCAAATGTGGTCCTATGGACTTCCCAGTAACATCAGAAAATTGCGGAAAGGGCGTGGTGCCACCAACCCGAGAAACCTATTTTGGGAAAGCGATGTCCAATCCGTCGAGCCGCATATAACAGAACAGAAAAGTGCCTAAAGTTGGAGGAGCACCAGGTACCTGACTCCCTTAGTCTTAGGGCGATCTTCATTGCCACAAACCCAACATAGCGCATCTCTGGGTGCACTAGCCGAGGGCCTCTCCATAAATTTCATATGAGGTGTTTTATTTTGCCATGCAATAACTGTACCTAGAATGGTCCAAATCGGCTCATGACCTGATGAAGTTACCGTGAAAGCCGATCTCGGATTTTGATTCTTGAGCCTATAGAGGACGTTATTCTTATCCGATTTAGCTGAAACTTTGAATGATATGTTTATTTTCGACTTGCAGTAACTACCAGTTTCAGACCAGTTTCAAAAAAAAAAAAAAATAAAAAAAATATTGGACCTAGGTGGCAATTCTGTATTTACAAACAATTTGGGAAAGTTGTCGGTAGTTGATGTATTAAATCGTTTTGTCAGTCAAATCGGACAAAAATTGAGGCTTCCAGGGGCTCAAGAAGTCAAATCGGGCGATCGGTTTATACGGGTGCTATATCAGGTTGTAGACGGATTAGGACCATACTTGGCACAGTTGTTGGAAGTCATAACAGAATACAATGTGAAAAATTTCAGACAAATCGTACAAATATTTCGGTTTGTAAAGCCTTAAGAAGTCAAATCGGGAGATCGATTTATATGGGAGCTATATCAGGTTCTTGACCGATTTAGTCGGCACTTGACTCCGTTGTTGGAAGTCATAAAAGAGGACTATGTTAAAAATTTCAGCTAAATCGGAAAAAAAACTGTG
The DNA here is from genome assembly GCF_963082655.1 of Stomoxys calcitrans. Lineage (NCBI taxonomy): Eukaryota > Metazoa > Arthropoda > Insecta > Diptera > Muscidae > Stomoxys > Stomoxys calcitrans. Next base: position 47,415,632 of record NC_081556.1, on the reverse strand, counting down.
GCTTCCAGGGGCTCAAGTATTCAAATCGGGAGATCGGCTTATATGAGAGGTATATCCAAATCTGAACCGATATGGCCCATTTGGATTCCCCATCGACCAAAATCAATGTTAAGTATATTTGCAAAATTTTAGGCGTTCGGTCGCTATCGTGATTTCGACAGACTGAGGGACGGAAATGGCTAGATCGACTCAGGACGTCGAGACTTTATGGGGTCCTAGATCAATATTTTGAGGTGTTACAAAAGGAATAACTAGATTAGTATACCCCCATCCTATGGAGGTGGGTATAAAAAAAAAAAACAAGTAAAAACGTGTTAAGTTCGGTCAAGCAGAACTTTGAATACCCATGGTGGTGGGTATCCAAAGTTCGGTATATTAATCATCCCATTTTATTGAAACTCCACTACTATGTCCATAGTTATATCTAAACAGGGGTTGGTCTGGATAATATTTTATTCAGGTACTGAGAACTCCTATATGATTAAGACCTTAAAATACAACATCGGTCTATATGGAACATAGGTTGGGTTAGGTTAAGTTTAAGTGGCTGTCTGCCATTAGACTCACTTAGACGTTTTCGTCCATTGTGATACCACAGGAACAGAAGAAGGAAGATGCCTTCTAGTTCCTACCGTTGAACCATCCATATGGCTTTAAAAAGCGCAACAACTTGCGAATTTTCACATCCGCTAAATCAGACAAGTTCTCAAAGAAATGAGAACTTTAAATGAACATCCTTCCAACTGCTAGTGTGGGACACACACACAGAAGGTGTTCTATAGTCTCTTCTTCTTTGATGTCCTCACAGCTTCTGCAACCTTCAGTCTGTCAGCATGTTTTCCGATTAGACATTGATCTGTCATGACGGACACGTCTGTTCTAGCCAATGACAGCAAAGCAGTAGACCTCTTCAATTCTAGATTAGGCCACATAGTTTTGAAAAGCTCACAGCCCCTCTTAGTGACCATCTATCATTCGTCGTCCTTTGGGCCTGGTCCTGAATGCTTAGCTTACATAGCGCTAAAGACATAGCCACAGATGCCAGTATCCCTGGAATATGTAGGGTAGTTCCTAGTCTCGAAAACTCGTCTGCTTCACAATTCCCTGGGATAACTCTGAGGTCCGGCAACTAGAACAGGTGAAATTTGAATTGTTCAGCCATCTGCTTGAGAGATCTGCGACAGTCGGGGGCGGTTTTTGTGTTCAAAAGTACGTTCTCCAGGGGTTTAATGTTTCTAAGATATGTTTCTATCAACCTCTCAAAAGTCTTCAGCCTAAAGCATGACAGACTAATAGGATGAAAATCTTTCGCCTTCGTGTGGTAAGGTTTTCCTGCTTTCAGAATGAAAAAGACCTTCGTGTCCCTCCATCCCATAGGTATATATGACAAGTAGAGTATATCTCCCTAAGCCAGGAACCAGTCTATCAGACACAGTTTATAATTCAACCGGTGATACATCATCAGGGCTTAGCGATTTTAAGGAAATTATATCTATATAGTCTGATCTGGATCATATTTGGATCGGATGTCGGGAGGCTTTATACAACTCACAGCTTTAATGGGTTTCGGACCCTTAATAGGGTCTGAAATATAACCTGAAAATCAGTTTATATGGGAGCTATATCAGGTTATGAGCCGATTTGAACCGTATTTGACGTACTGGCGGTGATGGAAGAGTTCAGTATGTACTATTTTAGCCAAATCGGATAATAATTGTACCCGTTAGGAGATGAAAAAATCACAATTTTAGAGTTCTAGCTTCTTCCTTCGATTTGCTGCCTCTAAAACCACTCATTGGGTCCATATTGAAATGGTCCAAATTGGTCTATAACCTGGTATAGCTGTCATATAACCGTTCTGGGGACTTGACCTCTTCAGCCTCTAGAGGGCGCAATTCTCATCCGATTTGACGGAAAGTTCTGCGCAGGGTGTTTTGTTTTGACTTTCAACAACTATAGAGTAAGGTCCAAATCGGTTCATAACCTATTATTAACCATAACCATATTAACCGATCTTTAGATTTAAATTCTTGAGCCTTTGGAAGATGCAATTGACATCCATCAGATGTGCTGAATATGGTCTAAATCGGTATATTACCGGATATAGCTCCCATATTAACCTATCTCCCGATTTGACTTTTCGAGTCTCTAGAAGGCGCAATTCTTATCCGACTCGGCAGATATTTTGCATGAGGCGCTTTCTTTTTACTTTCAACATTCATTAAAAAAGAACTTAATTGCGATCCATTAGGGAGGGTATATGAGATTTGGCTTGTTATATCTGACCTTCTGTTGGGTCTTTTTTTTTGCATTCTGGCAAATATTTTGCCGATGCTTTAATTAATTTTCCTTCTCTCTGATGATATATCAGAACTTTTGCCTATTTTCTGTCTAGCAGTCCTTTTGACCTACTGGCTAAGTATGTTTCTGACCTTCTGTTTTTCTAGGGTTTCTGTCTAATCTTACCTTTTGTTTGGCAATCTTTGTCTGATTTCCTATCTCACCTGTACTGATATAAGTTTAAAATGTTGCATGAAATGTTGTTTTCTGCCAAAACTTGAAAACAACTTCCCTCAATTTCCAGATGCTGATATTTTGAACTGGCGGCAGAAGTGCTACTGAAGGCTTTGGTGTTGGTTTTTCTTTTATTATTTTTGTACACTTGAAAAATTAAGGTCAAACTTTATGCCAAAAAGTTTTTTTTTTCATTTTCGGTTGTTTTTTTTTTTTTCTTCAAGTAATGGTCGTTTTGGTATCCTTCTCATCCCTGGGTGCTCCACTACAACTCTTTGGCATGTACTTAGTCTCTGGGTTTTTTTATTTTTCCATGTCTGTGTCATATTTTTGATGTTATATTCCCTCTGCATCTCCTAGCCTCTGGCTGGGCGTTGTGAGTTTCGGAGTCTGATTTTTTATTCAGTTCGCAAGCATATTTCAGTTACGGAGCAATTTATATGCATATGTCATCAACTTTTACAAATTACTTTTGTACATGTTTGGTTTGTGTACATGGTCGATGGACGACCGTATCCGGGAATTCAGTGGCAGGACGGGTTGAATGGGTTGCCAGTGAGTGATGTTGGTTGGAGAGGTGGGGTGGGTAGTGTCGTTTCGCCAAGCTCATATCCTTTTGCTGTTTACCATAGCGTGGAGTGGAGAGGAGATGGTTGGTTATTTCTGCCTTGTTTTTGAGTGTCATATTCATGTGTTCATGCATTCGGTCGTCTTTCTTGCTAGTTGGGGGACCAATGAAATATAAAAATGTGCCTTAAATGGATTATGGGGTATGGGTTATGGTTCAAGTGATAGCTGACTTTTAAGAGTTTCACAATTGCGTGCTTCCTTTTGTTGTTGTTGTTGTCCCGCTTTCTGAGTGATATACTTTGGGGGATTGTAAATTAAGCCATGCAGACGCGTAATGGATGCCGAAAGTGTTTATTTGGAATGGGAGTCGAAGCAGTATGAGATTGAAATTGGTATGGAAACTTTTAATGCCTCTTCATTTTGAAGTTGAAGAACATATTAAAGAAGACATTATAAAGAATAACTGGGCCTAGTAAAGAGCCAATTAATTTGTAGTGTTATCCCAGTGAGAAGAAGGAAGAGGCTTATTTTAGTTTTTGTTATAATCTTCCTACAAATCAAAGAGAAGCAAATTAAAGCTTTGAACTATGAACAGGGCATAAGAATGGGATAGTGAATACAGGGTAGGGAGAGTGACCAAAGCCAGACAAAAGGTTGAAAAGAAGAAGATAGAAAGGGGAAGTTCCTACCTATGATAAAGCCAGATCTCTTTGAAAAGCCTAGCATGACATACGATTAACCAATTAAATTATTCTTAACAAGTAAAAGTGCGCAAAGTTCGGCCGGGCCGAATCTTATATACCCTCCACCATGGATCGCATTTGTCGAGCTCTATTCCCGGCATCTCTTCTAAGCAAAAAACGACATAAGAAAAGATTTGCTCTGCTACAAGAGCGATATCAAGATATGGTCCTATTCGGACACACAATTAAATTATATGTTGGAGACCTGTGTAAAATGTCAGCCAATTCGAATAAGAATTGCGCCCTTTGGGGGCTCAAGAAGTAAAATAGGGAAATCGATTTATATGGGAGCAATATCAGGCCATAGACCAATTCAGACCATAATAAACACGTATGTTAAAGGTCATGAGAGAAGCCATTGTACAAAATTTCAGCTAAATCAGATAATAATTTCGACCTCTAGAGGCTCAAGAAGTCAAGACCCAAGATCGGTTTATTAGCAGCTATATCTGGTTATGTTCCGATTTGAACCATATTTGGCACAGTTACTCAAAGCCATAACAAAACACCTCATGCAAAATTTCAGCCAAATCGGATAAGAATTGCTCCCTGTAGAGGCTCAAGAAGTCAAGACCCCAGTTCGGTTTATGTGGCAGCTATATCAGGTTATACACCGATTTCAACCATACTCAGCGCAGTTGTTCAAAGCCATAACAAAACACCTCATGCAACATTTCAGCCAAAGCGGATCCCAGATTGCGTCCTTTAGAGGCTTAAAAAGTCAAGACCCCAGATCGGTTTATATGGCAGCTATATCAGGTTATGGGCCGATTTGAACCATTCTTACTATAGTTGTTGAAAGTCATGAGAAAACACGTCATGCACAATTTCAGCTAAAGCGGATAATAATAACGTCCTCTAGAGGCTCAAGAAGACAAGTACCCAGATCGGTTTATATGGCAGCTATATCAGGTTATGGACCGATTTGAACCATTCTTAATATAGTTGTTGAAAGTCATGAGAAAACACGTCATGCGCAATTTCAGCCAAAGCGGATAATAATTGCGCCCTCTATTGGCTCAAGAAGTCAAGACCCCATATCTTTTTATATGTCAGCTATATCAGGTTATGGACCGATTTGAACTATTCTTACCACAGTTATTGAAAGTCATAATAAAACATCTCGTGCAAAATTTCAGCCAAATCGGATAATAATTGTGTCCTCTAGTGGCTCAAGAAGTCAAGACACTAGATAGGTTTATATGACAGCTATATCAGGTTATGGATCGATTTAAACCATACCCAGCCCAGTTTTTGGAAGTCATAATTAAACACCTCATGCAAAATTTCAGTCAAATAGGTTAGGAATTGTGTTATCTAGCGGCTCAAGAAGTCAAGATCCCAGATCGGTTAATATGACAGCTATATCAAAATGTGGACCGATATAGCCAACTTACAATCCCAACTGACCTACAGTAATGGGAAGTATTTGTGCAAAATTTCAGGAGGCTAACTTTATTCCTTCGAAAGTTAGCGTGCGGACGGGCGGACAAACGGACGGACATGGCTAGTTCGACTTAAAATGTCATGACGATCAAGAATATATATACTTTATGGGGTCTTAGATGAGTATTTCGAGGAGTTACAAACAGAATGACGAAATTAGAATACCCCCATCCTATGGTGTAGGGTATAAAAATGCTGCTTAATAGATTTGTTTTTATAAAATTCTTTGAAAATATGAAAAGACTTTTTAATCTTTTATTTCACCTTCCATGGAGGCCACCGTAGCGCAGAGATTAGCATGTCCGCCTGTGGCGCTGAATGCCTGGGTTCGAATCCTGGCGAGGCCATTAGAAAAAATTTTCAGCTGAGGTTTTCCCCTCCAAATGCTGGTAACATTTGTGAGGTACTATGCCATATAAAAACTTCTCTCCCGAGAGGTGTCGCTCTGCAGCACGCCGTTCGGACTCGACTATCAAAATCGGACTGCACTCATTGATATGTGAGAAGCTTGCCCCTCTGGAATGGAAATGGGCAAAATTTGGATTTGAATTTCACCTTCAATACTGGAATTTTTTTTATCAGATTAGTTTCCATTCGCAAAGAAATCTTTCTCGAAGCTAATGGAAATGCACATAAGACATGTCGAGGTGATTTATTAAACATGCTTTCTGCCATATTTTATGTTTCCATACATATGCATATGGTTGCCTGATAATGCAATCAATTATTTCTGGCCATAGGTTGCGTATGATTAATCCAATTAAACTGAACAGAATGATATTCATCATACGCCACCCACCCACTCAATGCTGAAGCGCATCATAACAGGTGTTTAAATTGTTTGGCTTCTCCTTTCCTTTGGTTAGCCTTGGTGTTGTTGTGTTGCACCTTATACTCCCTTGGACTGTGAAATATGCTTTATACTGGTATTGAGCTCACAATTTCGGTTTTTGTTTTGTTCTTTTGCTTGTGGCCAACACTTTATTGGCATAATGTGTTGGGCTTGCACAAAATTATGCATTCACACATTCATTGACATGGAAAGCAATTAATTTCAACTTGTTTGCACACAACACATCAGCCTCTCAGCCTCTGTTCGGCCCATTCGCCACCCTAGTAGCATTAAAATTACAATGAACTGAATGAGGTTTGGTTTTTTTTTTCTTCATGTTGGAGATTTTTTGATTCGTATTTAATTTTAATTAAAAAGGGAGTAAACTAATTGTGGTGATGGTATTGGTATGAGATACTCCATGAAAAAATCGAAGGGCCAAAGTGTGATCCAAAACTGTAGCTTTGACCTAAAGTAGCTGTGACCTTATGTAGCTTTCATATTAACCGATCTCCTGATTTGTCTTTTACGGCCCCAAAATTTGAAGCTCCTTGGGGCAGTCAAAGACAAATCAGGGCAGCAATTTATGTAAGAGCTGTATCAGGTTGTAGGCCGATTTAGGCTGTACTCACTTTAGATGTTGATAGGCAAAACAGAACACTGTGTGCACAATTTCAGCCAAATAGGAGAACAATATCGACTACCAAGGGTTCAAGATCTCAAGACGGTAGATCGGTTTATAGGCGAGCTATATCAGGTTATAGACCAATTTTGATCGTGCTTGGCACTGTTGAAAGTTGTAACAGAACGCTATGTGCGGATCAAGATGTCAAATCGTGGGATATATCAGATTATAGACCGATTAAACCCATACTTATCACAGATGTTGGAAGTCACAAAAGAACACAGATTGCGAAATTTTAATAACAATTGCCGCTCCCAGAGCTCAAGATGTCAAATCGAGAGATTGGCTTATATGGGAGCTCTGGCCCATTTGGGTGTGTAGAAGGAAATTAACGCCTTCTCACACTCCAAGATTGTTCGTGACCAGAATGGTAAAGTACCGAATAATATTGAAGTGTAAAATTGAGATAACGCCTTCGCTGAGAATGGCACGATCCACATCCTCTTGGCGTCGGGCTATGGCGAAGTAAGGAGGAGTGAGAAAGCAAACGATTTGGCAGTCAACCCGAAGCCTTTCGGGCCGAAGCAGTCCATGTTAAGGGCTTGGGCGGTGAATGCGCTGTGGAACAGTGAAAAGGTCGGTAGGACGTCGAAAATCCAATCCGGATCGTGAGAAGACGAGGGTTTTACTGAAAGGAAGTAAGAAGGAGGTCAGTATAGCCTTCGGTATTATAACGGGACACATATGTCTCACTTATGTAAAATCGGTCCGGCAAGTGATAGCATGTGCTGGGCTTGAGGGGAAGATAAGGTGGGAGCATTTCCTATGTCATTGCCAGGCACTTGGGTGGTGACAGAATACCAGACTTGAATCAACTTAGGGGCGCGGTATAGAAGACAATTAAAGATTTTATAACTAGCATGGAATTCCTAACAATTACTGGCTTAGGTGTATTGCCATTGCGGCATGGGGCTGATTAATATCCGCACCCTCTTTTCAAACTAACCTAACCTAACCCAACGACCTACAACGATAAGAAGTGTTTGGTCAAAATTTCAAGTGGATATCTTTATTCGTTCAATATCTATCGGCAGAGAGACGAACGGGCATGGCTAGCCAGGTTAAGAATGTCAAAACGATCAGGAATATACAGGGTGCACCAGAGAAACTTACTTATTTGAAACCAGTAAGGAAGGGCAAAAGTCTGGCGGCGCCGACTGAATAATACCCTACACCCTATTAGTACGATGTGGGAGCTATATCCAACTCTGAACCAAATTTGATGGACCTCGGCGAGCAAATATGTGCAAACTGTAATAACTACAGTTGACAAATTGCAACATTATTGCAAAATACCCAAAATCTGACGAACATATAATTGGGAGCTATAGCTAATTCTGAACCGATTTCGAGCAAACTTCTCAGATAATGTGGCAGTCGTCGAGGAAAGCGTTGTGCAAAATTTGAACAAGATTGGTCAGACAATGTGCTTGCTGTGGCTTTTGTGGTGAAAATCTGGCGATATACATATATTACAGCTATATTTAAAACTGGGCCGATTTCTATAAAATTCGCCAGAAATATCGAGAGTCATAAGAAAATCCTTCCTGCAAGACTTCGAGTGAATCGGTTAAAAAATTAACTCTTTCTTGCAATATTTCTCAAAATAGGACGAACATATAACTGGGAGCTATACCTAAAACTAAAGCGACTTATCTATGAAATTCACCAGTAATGTCGAGAGTCAAGAGACAATCCTTCCTGCGTAACTTGGAGAGAATCGGTTAACAAAAGACCATTTTATTGCAATATTATTGCAAATCGTTCGAACATATATATGGGAGCTATATCTAGCTGATCCGATTTCGAGCAAACTTTACAGACATTGTTGAAGTCGCCGAGGAAATCGTTGTACGAAGTTCTGGGAAGATTGGTCAATAAAAGCGCTTGCAGTGGCTCTAGGAGTGAAAATCGGGCGATATATATATGAGAGCTATATCGAAATCTGAACCGATTTGTATGAGATTTGAACCGATTTTTTTCCAATTTCAATAGGCTTTGTCTCTAGACCGAAAAACATGCCTGTACCAAATTTGACAACGATCGGATAAAAACTGTGACCTGCACTTTGTACACAAATTAACATGGACGGACGGACAGACAGACGGACATAGCTAAATCGAATCAGAAAGGGATTCTGAGTCGGTTGGTATATTTATCAATGTGTCTATCTTTTCCTTTTGGGAGTTACAAACAAATGCACTATGTAATAATACCCTGTACTACAGTAGTGATGTAGGGCATAAAAACTCCCGAGCGGCGAGCTGAACGGGGAGGGGGCGAGGGAAGTAGGGGGAAGTTCCAAAGTTTGTTTCTCTCTCCAGTCAGTTGCTATCATACTCTGGTTTAGGGAGCAGCGTGCCATCGCCGTTGAGTACTTTTTTCTAACAGTCGCTCACTTATTGCTGCGCAATGTGCCTTCCGCGCTCGCTTTGAAATTCTTCCACATTTAAAATTCCTCCTCGTGGTCATAATTCGATTTTGTCGTGGGTTAACTCATTTCGAGAGAGTAAAAGTGTCGTTATATCCAGAAATGGACTTAAACGGACCATCGGAACTCCGGAAAATATCGAAAGAGTGAGGTGGTCATTTGTGCGTTCCCCCCGTCGATCGGCTCATAAGCACGCAGCTGCTATGGGAATTTCTGACAGCACTGTTCTACGAATTCCCCATTAAGACCTTAAATTTCATCCCAATAAATTGACAGTTGTTGAAAAGATGTTGCAGATATTAATCCGCCTCATGCCACTATGGTAATATACCTAAGCCAGTAATCGGTTTGTTGTGCGCTCTAAATACTAAAAAAGTAACCTCGAAAAAGAAAATCTAAGTTAGTAATTCCGTCCTACTGACAAAATCCTTAATTGTTTTCTATATCACGTCCTTAAGTTGGTTCATGTCTGGTATTGTTTCGCAACCTAAGTGGCGGTATCTGTTAGACGTTAAAGCCGGGCAGTGGTAAAGAAAAAATATTTCCTTTTTGCAAGAATTAACTGAAGGCGATTTTGTAGTACGTCAAAATGCATGTTATAGTTCTGATTTACAACCTGCCTGAAGACGCGGTAGTTGTTTTCAGAGAGCAGGCTCACTTTCCAGCTGCGTTAACAAGACAAAAATGCGTTATTAGAGTTGTATAAATCTGAATCGCCATCGCGGTATAATCGAGGCGACGATAGGAAACCTGGAAGGAAGGGAAGAGGTTTCCGATCGGATACCTGAGATGAACCTTGAAGTCGAGTGCGAGGCACTGCTGCCATCGGCACAGTCTTGGATTGGCGGATCCCTAGTATTACCATCTGGAAGATCATGTTACACGGATGGATCAAAGCCAGAGGACACAGTGGGCCTGGGTGTCTACATTGAGAATCCAGGGACTGAGATCAGTTTTAGACTGCCTGATTTAGGTTCTTAGGCCTATAGAAGACACATTTATTATCCGATTTTGCTGAAATTTGAAACATTGAGTTGTCTTAGGCCCATCAACCACCTTCGTCAATTTGGCTCAGATCGGTTCAGATTTGGATATAGCTGCATATAGACAGTTCCTTCGATTTAGGATCTTAGGCCATAAATACCACATTTATTATCCGATTTTGCTGAAATTTGAGTCAGTGAGTTGTGTTTGGCCCTTTGATATACTTTGTCAATTTGGCTCAGATCGGTTCAGATTTGGATATAGCTGCCATATAGACCGATGATTTAAGGTATTAGGCCCATAAAAGCCATATTTATTATCCGATTTTACTGAAATTTGGGACAGTGAGTTGTCTTAGGCCCATCAACATCCTTCGTCAATTTGGCCAAGATCGGTTCAGATTTGGATATAGCTGCCATATACACAGTTCCTCCGATTTAGGATCTTAGGCCATAAAAGACACATTTATTATCCGATTTTGCTGAAATTTGAAACACTGAGTTGTCTTCGGCCCATCAACATCCTTCGTCAATTTGGCTTAGATCGGTTCAGATGTGGATATAGCTCCCAGATAGACAATAGGTCATAAAAGCCACATTTATTATCCGATTTTGCTGAAATTTGAGACAGTGAGTTGTGTTAGGCCATTCGACAGTCCTCTTTAATTTGGCTCAGATCGGTAAAGATTTAGATTTAGCTGCCATATAGACCGATCCTCCAATTTAGGGTCTAAGGCCCATAAAAGGCGCATTTATTATCAGATGTCGCCGAAATTTGGGACAGTGAGTTAAGTTAAGCTCTTCGATATACTTTTGCATTATGGCACACATCGGTCCCCATTTGGATATAGCTGCCATATAGACCAAACTCTCGGTTTTAGGTTTTGGGGCCATAAATTGTTGTCCGATGTTGCCGAAATTTGGTACAGAGAGTAAGTTTAAGCCCCTCCACATATTTCTGAAATTTGTTCTAGATCGATCAAGATTTGCATATAGCTGCCATATAGACCGATATCTCGATTTGAAGTCAAACTGAAATTTGACATAATGACTTGTGTTAGTCTTTTCGACATCCGTGTCGTATATGCTACAGATCGGTTTAATTTTAGATATAACTACAAAATAGATCAATATTTTATTAACTCAATTGAACAATAACTTGTACTTAGTATTTGGTACAAATCGGAACAGGTTTCGATATAACTGCTATGGGACATAAGTTATCCAATTTTCAGCGGATTTTGATGAAAGGTCGCTTACATATATACCCGAGGTGGTGGGTATCCAAAGTTCGGCCCGGCCAAACTTAATGCCTTTTTACTTGTTTCATTGTTGATGGAATTACCCATATGTTTTACCTGTATTCACATTTACATGATTTTGGGCAAATTTATGTATGTTAATTCCTTTAGTACGACCTACTTGTGAATGTGTTTTTTCTCTGAGTTGAACTGCAGCAATTGTTATTTGCCTCTTTCCACCTCTCTATGATATGTTCGTATTTGGTTTGCCTTAATGCAATCGAATCTATTTTAATTCATTGTTAAAGCATCATTGAGCCATAGGAAAACAAAAAGGGGAAATGTTTTTTATTTTTATTAACTATTTAAATTGTACTTTTATTCAATTTTTATATGTGTGTGTGTGTGTGTATTTATAATAAATGTTAATGTACGCATTGAAGCGGTTACAGCTGTAACTAGTACAAATAAATTTTTATTTGGTTTTAATTATAAGCTATTAATGTTTCAGCATAATTTTTCTGTGTTTATGAAATGACTTTTTTTTCCTGCTGATGATGACTATTGCAGTTTAACCCATATATTAATTATAATCAATAATGAATATACAAAAAAACAGCAAAAATGTTTTAATTAAAATAAATATTTATGAATTATTAGCTAAAATTGATGGGAAAGATGAAATCAGCTAGAAATGATAACAAAATGTGCACAATAAATTTAGTCGGTTCATATAGTGGGCCGCAAGGATATGTGAGTTTTGTTTTGAACTGGAAAATGATGGTAATAAATAGGCGCCTAGGGGAAAAAAGTTTTAACAAATTAAGTTCAATAGTATGTTGGTGGTTTGACCTAAGCTATGGTAATGCTGATAAAATTAATGAATTTATTTAAACGATTGTCATTTGTAATGAATAAATTAAAAACAAGTAAAAAGGCGTTAAGTTCGACCGGGCCGAACTATGGATACCCACCACCTCGGGTATATACGTTAACCATCTTTCGACAAAATCCGGTGAAAAATGCATACCTCATGTCCCATAGGAGTTATATCGAAATATGTTCCGATTTGGACCAAATACTAATAAATACAAGTCATTGTTCAATTGTGAATAAAAATAAACCGATGTGAGCTACATACGACCCGGATTTCGAAAAGCCTAACATAAGTCACTGTGTTAAACTTCAGTGAAATCGGATGATAAATGTGCGTTTATGGGGCCAAGACTTTAAATAGAGATATCGGTCTATATGACAGCTATATCCAAATATGAACCGATCTGGGTCAAATTAAAGAAAGATGTTGGCTGGCCTAACACAACTCACTGTACCAAATTTGAGCAAAATCGGATAATAAATGTGGCTTTTATGGGACTAAGACCCTAAATCGGCGGATCAGTCTATATGGCAGAAATATCCAAATCTTTACCGATCTTAGCCAAATTGACAAAGCACGTCTAAGGGGTTAACACAACACACTGTCCTAAATTTCAGCAAAATCAGATAATAGATATGGCTTTTATGAGACTAAGACCCAAAATCGGAGGATCGTTCTATATGGCAGATATATCCAAATCTGAACCGATCTGAGCCAAACTTACGAAGGATGTCGACGGGCCTAACGCAACATACTGTCCTAAATTTCACCAAAATCGGATAATAAATGTGGCTTTTACGGGCCTAAGACCCTAAATCGGAGGATCGGTCTATATGGGGGCAATATGAAGATATAGTCCGATATAGCCCATCTTTGGAACTAACCAGCTAATGGAGAAAAAAGAATCTGTGCAAATTTACAGCTCAATGTCGGATTTCAGGATGTCGAAGGGCCTAACAGAACTCACTGTAAAAAAGTTGAGTAAAATCGGATAATAAATGTGGCTTTTATGGGCCTAAGACCCTTAATCGGCGGATCAGTCTATATGGCAGAAATATGCAAATCTGCACCGATCTGGGCGAAATTGAAGAAGAATGTGAAAGGGTCTTACATTACTCACTGTCCCAAATTTCAGCAAAATCGGATAATAAATGTGGCTTTTATGGGCCTAAGATCCCAAATCTGCTGATCGGTCTATATGGGGACTATATCAAGATATAGCCCATCTTCGAACTTAGCCCGCATATGGACAAAAAAAGAATATGTGCAAAGTTTCTGCTCCATATCTTTAATTTTAAAGACTGTAGCGTGATTTCAACAGGCAGAGGGACAGACGGATGGACATGGCTAGATCGTCTTAGATTTTTACGCTGATCAACAATATATATACTTTATAGGATCGAAAATGGATATTTCGATGTGTTGCAAACGGAATGACAAAATGAACATACCCATCCTTCGGTAGTGGGTATAACAAGTAAGAACGTGCTAAGTTCGGCCGGGACGAATTTTATATACCCTCCACCACGGATAGCGTTTATCGTGTTCTTTGCTCGGTATCTCTTTTTAGGCAAAGAAATATGAATAAAGAATAATGAATAAGACCTGTTAAGCTATTCGAGCTATATCAAATTATAGTCCAATTTGGACGATAAATGAATTGAATGTTGAACATTGTAGAAGTCATTTGTAATATTTCGGTGCATTCAGATAAGAATGAGCCTTGTAGGAGCTCAAGAAGCAAAATCGGGAGATCGGTTTATATGGGAGATGTATCAATCTATAGATCGATTCAGACCATATTAACACGCATGAGATAAGACATTGTACAAAACTTCTGCCAAATCGGATTAGAATTTCGCCCTCTAGAAGCTCAAGAAGTTAATATCATAGATCGGTTTATATGGCAGCTATATCAGGTTATGTACCGATTTGCACCATACTTAATCCAGTTGTTGGAAGTCATAACGAAAGAACTCATAACAAAACAACTCATGCAAAATTTCAGCCAAATTGGATGAGAACTGCGCCCTCTAGCGGCTCAAGATCCAAAATCAGTTTATATGACAGCTATACCAGGTTATGAACTGATTTAAACCATACTTAGCACTGTTGTAAGAAGTGGTAGCAAAATACCACATGCAAAATTACAACCAAATAGGATAAAAATTGAGGCCTCTAACAGCTGATGAAGTCAAGACCCCAGATCGGTTTATATGACAGCTATATTAGGTTATGAACCGATTTGAACCATACTTAACACAGTTGTTGGATGTGAAACAAATTTCAGTCAATTCGAACAAGAATTGCGCTCTCTAGAGGCTCAATAAATCAAGATCCAAGATCGGTTTATATGGCAGCTATATCAAAACATGGACCGATTGGGCCAATTGCAATCCCAACCGACCTACACTAATAAGAAGTATTTGTGCAAAATTTCAAGCGCCTAGGTTTACTCCTTCGAAAGTTAGCGTGCTTTCCACAGACAGACAGACGTACGGACGGACGGACAGACATGACTATTTGGCCTTAAAATGTCACGACGATCAAGAATATATATACTTTATGGGGTCTCAAACGCATATTTCGAGGAGTTACAAACAGAATGACGAAATTAGTACACCCCCATCCTATGGCGGAGGGTATAATTACTCCTACTAACTCAGTTTGTATTTGAATTAACAACCAAATTGGATATTGGTTGAGGCTTTTATGGTCTCAAGAAGTCAAATCGCGGTATGTTGTAAGTATTTTCGAAAGTAATTGTACCAAATGTACCACGTACCAAATTTTAGCCAGATCGATTGGAAATGGAAGCTTTCAAGGACTTAAGAAGTCAAATCCGGAAACTACTAATATGGGCTATATCAGTTATGGAATTCCGAGCTACTTACAAAATCCTTAATTGTTATCAATGCCACCCCCCTAAGTTGATTCATGTCTAGTATTGTGTCCCCACCTAAGTGCCGGTATCTGTTAGACGCGAAAGCCGTGCAATGACAAGGGAAATGCTCCAACGTCTCATCATATTCCCCGCATGCCTTACACATGATATCACTTGCCGCACCGATTTAACATAAGTGAGCTCTTAGTCCTTTGTGCCCCGTCATGATACTAATAGCTATACTGACTTCCTTCTTACTTCCTTTCAGCAATAGCTTCGTCTTCTCACGATCTGGATCCCCCCCATAGGATTTTCGCCGTCCTACCAACCCACTCCCTTAACTTTGACTATGTCGACCCGAAAGGCAAACCTAAAAGGCCAAAGGTTAACCATTTTTTTTGACGGCAATCCTTTGGCCTTCACTACCAAATCGTTTGCCCTTTCATTTTCCCTTACTCCGTTATGGCCCGGCAGCCAAACGATGCGGATTTTGCAATCCCCAGAGAAGACGTTAATCTCTTTCTTACACTGCAAGACTGTTCGTAACCTTACCGTCCTGGTTGTTATTGCCCCTATGGCAATTTTACTGTCGCTAAAGATGTTTACACTCGACGTCCTCGCATTATCACCACACTATTTCTCGAATTCCGTGATCGCACGCAGTGTAAAACATATCTCAGTCCCTGTGTTCTCACTGTAGACCTCCAGGCCCACTCAGTCCTCTAGCTTTGATTCATCCGTACAACATGAACTTAAAAATGGCAATACTAGGTTTCCGTCAAACCGAGACTGTGCCGATGGCAGCAGTGCCTCGCACTCGACTTCAAGGTTCATCTCAGATATCCGATCGGAAACCTCTTCCTTTCCTTCCAGGTTTCCTATCGTAGCCTCGATTATAGCGCGAAGGTATGAACTGCTCCCATCATCAATCCATTCTCCCATCGCCCTTAGTCGCATAGCCGCAGCGGCTGCCTCATACTTAATCTGTATGTCAATGGGCCGGATATCTAGAATAGTTTCCAGTAACGTAGTGGGTGTGGTCTGCATACCTACGCCTATGCTTCTCAACTTTTTGTATGGCTCACCAAACTACTGAGGCGTTAGTAAGTATTGGTCTAATGACGCTCCTGTAGAGTTCAGACCCCATTTCGAGCCTACGGCCCATCTACATAGTGCCAAACATCTATGAGCCTTCTCAGTACGCTGCTGAATGTGGCACTTCCAATTCAATTTCCTGTCCAAGATCACACCTAAGTATTTGACCTTGTCAGATATCGAAATCATCTTATTGAATAAACGTGGTGCGTTAAATTATTGGCCAACCTTCGTCATCCTCGTGTACAGGCATATTTCAATTTTCCCTTGGTTAACAAGGGACCACAATTTATCCACCTGTTCCTAAGCATATGGTTTATCCAGTCTCTAGGGACCGAGTCCACTCGGTACTTGCCCCCTCGATGCCAATGCATACTGCCAGGGTGTACGTTTTGACATCGAATGGTTCTTCTATTTTATGCACAACCTCATGCAGGGAAGTCTCTACCGACCTTCCCTTGACATTGGCATGCTGTTTGTATTTGAGCAGTTCGCTGGATGTCCTACTCTTTATCATGGTGTCCACAATACGTTCAATATATGGGATTATATGAGGGTGATATGACTCATTTCCGAAACAAAACGACCTTCATCAATAAGAAGTATCGGCTCAAAATTTCCAGTCGACACCTTCATTCGTTCGAACGCTATCGTGATTTCCACAGACTGACGGACATAGCTAGATCGACTCAGAATATAAAGACGATGAGGAGTATATACTTTAAAGGATCTTAGATGAAGGCCACCGTAGCGCAGACGGTAGCATGTCCGTCTCTGAAAGCCTGGGTTCGAATATAGGCGAGATCATCAGAAACAAAATTATCAGCGATTGTTTTCCACTCCTAATGCTGGTGTCGCACTGCAGCACGCCATTTGGACTCGGCTATAAAAAACACATCGCTTATCATTGAGCCTAAACACGAACCGGACAGTACTCATTGATATGTGAAAATTTTGCCCCGTTCCTTAGTAGAATTTTCATGGGAAAATTTGCAGGATCTCATACGGAGAGCTGAGGCTGGGTACTACTTGGGACTTTTTTAAGGAGTCCTTGAACCGGTAAAAGGGCGAGGTGAGGTCTGCTAAAAGGGCCTCATGGGTTGGCCTCTGTGACTCGGTGGAGGGGGTAAACGAATCCAATTGGTTTCGGAGAGTGTAATCCTTCGGGAGTGTCTTTAGAGATGACGGAACGTGGACGGTGTCTTGTACCGAAACTCTCGAACTCATGCCTATAACGCACTTTTAGGAGTGTTTGGGTTGTGGCCAGTGGACCGATGACTTCTGACGTTACGGATGTCCACCAGATACAAAGTGCATTGCTGGGGCGCAGTCGGTTGTTGAGGGTAGAATAATACGGACGATTACTTCGTTTGAGCTCATTAAATCGACCGGACCGGATGGTGTATCACCTGACATCCTGCAGAAAGCAAGACCGTCTTCTTGAATGGATATATAAGGCTGAGTTTTGTTTGGCTTTGCGTGGCGCAAAATTTAGGACATTTTCATTGTCATGGCTGGGAAACCAAGCCACTCGCGACCCAAGGATTTTAGACCAATCAGTCTATCGTTACAAGGGATATTCTGGAAAAAACATTGGTAAGCGGCAGCCAGCATGCATACACCAATAGTAGGCCAGAAGATAGCGCCCTCTACGACGTAGTGGGTTATAAATCATCCCCATGCCTCTATGGACATACACCTAAGCCAGTAATCGGTTTCTTGTGCTCTCTTAATACCTAAGTCTGGAATTCCGTGCTACTGTCTGTTATTGTGTCTGGAACTGTGCTAGTGTCTGTTAGCAACTAATGCCGGAAATGCTCCAACGTCTCGTCATTTTCCCGACATGCTATCACTAACGATCATGATCTCCCCACAGGATCTTCGTCGTCGTTTCCTTAACTCTGACTACGTCGACCCCTTCTCATTGAGCTTTAACTTTAATTGGGCGGCACTCATTGACAAGTGAAAAGTTTGCCCCTGTTCCTTAATGAATTGTTCATGGGCAAATTTGCATCCCCCTACCTTCACTGCGAAATAGTATGTTCAATCATTCTCCCTAACCGGAGAACCGTAGCGTAGAGGTTAGCATGCCAGACTGTCACTTCAGACTGAGGTTTTTGTGCTCCTCAGGCTGTGCCCTGGAAATGATCCTGAGGCGGGAGCGGGGATCTTGGCCCTGGCTGTGGGTCACTTAACGTCGAGGCTTGTCGAGAGATGAAAGGAGCGTCTTGAATGTTTGAGCGCTGCTGTCCGATTGTGCTGGGTTGCGGGCTATCAGGCGTTGTGACTGTTTATCGATTGGTAAATAAATGGGCTTGCAGTGGCTCTAGAAGTGAAAATCGGGCGATATACATATATGGCAGCTATATCCAAATCTTAACCGTTTTCGGAATGTGTTAAATCATGTTTGGTGTAGTGTATGTCCTATGACTTTAATTTTTCCATTGCATACAATTTTCCATTTATTACGATCATCTCGAAAGGGAAATTGACACATTGAGACATGGTCCTAGCCCTAATAGGCAAACAAATTTGAGATAATTTGTTTTGTTCAACATAATTATTTTGTAGAAATCCGAAGGCCAATGGGTCGTATAAGCGATTTTACCTACAACGGAATGATACGTATACGCCCAATAGGGAAAATATTTTCGGGTTTGGTCTACACTGAGTTGCTGTCAATGTCTCGCTAAAGGCTTTTAAATAACTTCAAGAATGCCATCCGTTCGTATCCCTTAACGAAAAACACAAACACCACATACTTTCTCCTACACTCCAGATCCCTCTTCCACTATCTTGTTACTATTGATAAATGCCATTTGGCGTCCTCTTAAATCTGGGAGATTTATTTAACCAATAACGCAATATCCTGGCTTTCTTTTTAACATAATTTTCTTTGGCATAAATCATTTTACTCTATGAGCATACATACATATACATATACAGGGTGGCTGATGAAAGCCGCTACCAAAAAAAAATGTAATAACTTTTTTTCTATTTAATAATAATAATTTAATAATTAATTTAATTAATTAATTAATTA
The DNA here is from genome assembly GCF_963082655.1 of Stomoxys calcitrans. NCBI lineage: Eukaryota > Metazoa > Arthropoda > Insecta > Diptera > Muscidae > Stomoxys > Stomoxys calcitrans. Next base: position 47,396,288 of record NC_081556.1, on the reverse strand, counting down.
ATTTAATTAATAATAATTTAATAATTAATTTAATAATTTAATTTAACATGAATAAAAGAAAAATGTATTCCATACACCGAAAAAAAAATGTAGCAATATTCATCATTGTAGCAATATTCATCAGCCACCCTGTATGTATATGTAGAGAGTGCTATTGAGTATGTGTGTTATATGACCATTTGGTGGTTTCGTGCCTTTCGCTATTTTTGCAGCCATAGCTTTTCCTCCTTTATTTATTTTTTTTTTTTTGTAAAACCAATTTTAAGATTTTATTTATGTTTTCACTTATTCAGCGGATTGCAGGGAATTTTTCTCAATGCTGGCGCAACGATTCAAGGCCGGTAAGAAGATTTTTTTCGACCATATGCTGCTATTGCTGCAATAGTGGCTGTTGTGTATGGCATTCATTTAACTTGGGCAATGGTTCATACTTTCATTTAACTTCCAGGACTTTGTATCTGGCTTTTATGATCTCGGAAGCAATTTTTGCTTAACCAAAATGTGAAATCTTTTTATTATGGTTTTGTTGGCCTTGGTGTCCAACATAACTGCGATTTTCTTTCATTAATTTTTGAAAGGTAGGCAATTTTAAAGCAGAATGAAAATGTCAATGGAGATGGAGATAATTAATGATGTAATTAGCAGTATAAAATGTCATTAAGAAGTATACCCTTAAAATTTTAACTTCATTTATAATTGACATTTAAATTATTATATTCGCTTAACTAAGTAGTGGTGTGCAGTCATTTGATATAATTCATGAGCAAAAGCCTCTCGCTCACACCATATATGAGAGAAATATTCGTCAAAATTCCATAGCAGCAAAACATGTAAAAGTGGCGCAATGAGAAAAATCGAAAAATTGAAATTAAATAAGACAAACCAAAGATGATAATTTCAGCTGGGCCGAATCTTAAATACCCTTCACAATAGACCGCATTTGTCCTTGGACGGTTTCCCTTTATAGACAGAATATACAAAATGCTTGTGAGAGGTGCTAGTAAGAAATCATAAGCAATTATTTATATACTTGGATGAGAATTGCTTCCGCAAGTTGATTCAGAATTAAAACTGATATATGAGATTACCAACGGATTTGATTCCATCATGTATACTAAGTATTACAAAGATGATGGAGGTCGAAGCAGAAGGCGAATTGGATACGAATTGCACCTTCTGGAGGCTGGCGACAGATAATCGAGTGTCTAAGAGGTTTTTATGAAAGAAATATTTTGATGTGGACCCAAAGGTTCATAAAGAATTGAGCGAATATTTTTAATTGTTCGAAAACAAGTAAGGTTAGGTTAGGTTGAAAAGAGGGTGCAGATATTAATTCGCCCCATACCACTATGGACATACACCTAAGCCAGTAATCGGCTTGTTGTGCCCTCTAAAAACTATAAAGTAACCTCCAACAAGTAAAAAGGCGTTAAGTTCGGCCGGGCAGAATTTCGGATACCCACCACCTCGGGTATATATGTAAACCACCTTTCATCAAAATCCAGCGAAAATTGCATGCCTTATGTCCCATAGCAGTTATATCGAAATATGAACCGATTTGGACCAAATACTAATAGGTACAAGTCATTGTTCAATTGTGTATAACAAACTATTGGTCCTTTAAGTAGCTTTATCTAAAAATAAACCGATCTGAGCTACATATGACACGGATTTCGAAAAGCCTAACATAAGTCAATGTGTCAAATTTCAGTTAAATCGGATTATAAATGCATCTTTTTTGGGGCCAAGACTTTAAATCGAGATATCGGTCTATATGGCAGCTATATCCAAATCTTGATCGACCTGAGTGAAATTGAAAAACGATGCCGAAGGGCCCAACACAACTCACAGTCCCAAATTGTGGTGACATCGGACAATAAATGCGCTTTTTCTGGCCCTAAAACCGAGAGATCGGTCTATATGGCAGCTTTATCCAAATCATGACCGATCTGTGCCATAATGCAGAACTATGTCAAGAGGTTTAACCTAACCCAATGTCCCAAATTTCGGCAACATCGGATAATAAATGCTCCTTTTATGGGCCTTAGACCCCAAATAGGAGGATCTGTCTATATGACAGCTATATCCAAATCTGGACCGATTTGAGCCAAATTGACAAAGGATGTCGAAGGGCCTAACACAACTCACTGTCCCAAATTTCATCAAAATCGGATAATAAATGTGGCTTTTATAGGCCTAAGACCCCAATTAGGAGGATCTGTCTATATGACAGCTATATACAAATCTGGACCGATCTGGACCAAAATGACGAAGGATGTCGGGAAGCCTAACAAGAAGGATGTCGAGAAGCCAAATTTCAGCAAAATCGGATAATAAATGTGGCTTTTATGGGCCTAAGACCTTAAATCGGAGGATCCGTCTATATGGCAGCTATATCCAAATCTGAACCGATCTAGACCAAATTAACGAAGGATGTCGAGGGGCCTTACACAACTCACTGTCTTAAATTTCAGTAAAATCGGATAATAAATGTGGCTTTTATGAGTCTAAGACCCTAAATGCGAAGATCGGTCTATATGGCTGCTATATCCAAATCTGAACCGATCTGGGCCAAAATGACGAAGGATGTCGGAGAGCCTAACACAACTCACTGTCCCAAATTTCAGCAAAATCGGAAAATAAATGTGGCTTTTATGGGCCTAAGACCCTAAGTCGGAGGATCGATCTATATGGCAGCTATATCCAAATCTAGACCGCTCTGGACCAAATTGACGAAGAATGTCGAAGGGCCTAACACAACTCACTGTGTCAAATTTCAACAAAATCGGTTAATAAGTGTGGCTTTTATGGGCCAAAGACCCTAAATCGGCGGATCGGTCTATATGGGGGCTATATCAAGATATAGTCCGATATACAATAGCTCATCTTCGAACTTAACCTGCTTATGGACAAGAAAAGACTCTGTGCAAAATTTGAGCTCAATATCTCTATTTTTGAAGAGTGTAGCGTGATTTCAACAGACAGACGGACAGTCGGACGGACATGTCTAGATCGTCTTAGATTTTTACGCTGATCAAGAATATATAAACTTTATAGGGTCGGAAATGGATATTTCGATGTGTTGCAAACGGAATGACAAAATGAATATACCCCCATCCTTCGGCGGTGGGTATAAAAAGAACATTTTAAGTTAGGAATTGCACACTGCATACCGCCAGTGTGTACGTTTTGGCATCGAAGGATACTTCTACTTTATGCACAACCTCGTGCAGGGCAGTCTCCACCGATCTTCCCTTGATATAGGCATGCTGTTTGCATTTGAGCAGTCCACTGAATGTCATACTCTTTATCATGATGTCCACAATAAGTTCCATGGTTTTAAGTAGAGAGGACGTAGGGCATATGGGTCTGTAGGCCTTTGGTGTCGCATAACTTGCCTTGCCGGGCTTGAGTATAAACACCACCCTTGCCTCCTGCCAGGCTTTCGGAGTATATGAAAGTCCTAGGCACGCTGTGAAAATTTTGGCAGACGAGGCGCCAGATAGTCTGCCTCTTTCTGTAGTAACGCCGGAAATATTCCATCAAGTCCGGGTGACTTAAGTGGTTTGAAGCTCCTCAAGGACTCCTTCACCATAAATTCCGTTATTATTAACCTTCGATCAACGTCATTATTTCAAGATTCCGGTGTCTCCGTGAGTCCCGTCGTATCCTGTGGAAAATGGGTTTGCATCAAAAGCCTCAACATGTCCTCCGTTGTCTCTGCTCTCACTCCCATGTCGTCTTTTTATACCCACCACCGAAGGATGGGGGTATATTCATTTTGTCATTCCGTTTGCAACACATCGAAATATCCATTTCCGATCCTATAAAGTATATATATTCTTGATCAGCGTGAAAATCTAAGACGATCTAGACATGTCCGTCCGTCTGTCCGTCTGTCTGTTGAAATCACGCTACAGCCTTTAAAAATAGAGATATTGAGCTGAAATTTTGCACAGATTCTTTTTTGTCCATAAGCAGGTTAAGTTCGAAGATGGGCTATATCGGATTATATCTTGATATAGCCCCCATATAGACCGATCCTCCGATTTAGGGTCTTAGGCCCATAAAAGCCATATTTATTATCCGATTTTGCTGAAATTTGGAACAATGAGTTGTGTTAAGCCCTTCGACGTCTTTCTTCAATTTGATCCAGATCGGTTCAGATTTGGATATAGCTCCCATATAGACCGATCCTCCGATTTATGGTCTAAGGCCCATAAAAGCCACATTTATTATTCAATTTCGCTGAAATTTGAGACAGTGAGTTGTGTTAGGTCTTTCGACTTCCTCTGTTAATTTGGCTCAGATCGGTTCAGATTTGGATATAGCTGCCATATAGACCGATCCTCCGGTTTAGGGTCTTAGGCCCACAAAAGCCACATTTATTATCCGATTTTGATGAAATTCGGGACAGTGAATTGTGTAAGGCCCGTCGACATCCTACGTTAATTTGGCTCAGATCGGTTCAGATTTGGATATAGCTGCCATATAGACCGATCCTCCGATTTATGGTGTTAGGTCCATAAAAGCCACATTTATTGTCCGATTTTGTTGAAATTTGGGACAGTGAGTTGTGTTAGGCCCTTCGATGTCTTTCTTCAATTTGATCCAGATCGGTTCAGATTTGGATATAGCTGCCATATAGACCGATTTATTGTTTTGGACCCATAAAATGCTCATTAATTGTCCGATGTCGCCGAAATTTAAGACAGTGAGTTAAGTTAAGGCCCTTGACATACTTCTGCAATATCGCACAGATCGGTCCAGAGTTGGATATAGCTGCCATATAGACCGATATCTAGATTTTAGGTTTTGGGGCCATAAAAACGCATTTATTGTCCGATGTCGCTGAAATTTGAGACAGTGAGTTTGGTTAGGCTCTTCGACGTCCTTCTTCAATTTGGCCCAGATCGGTCCAGATTTCAATATAGCTGTCATATAGACCGATCTCTCGATCTAAGGTTTTGGGCCCATAAAAGAGTCATTTATTGTCCGAAAATTGGGACAGTGCTTTGTGTTAGGCTCTTCGACACTTTTATGCAACAAGATTTGGATATAGCTGCCATGTAAACCGATATCTCGATTTAAAGTCTTGGCCCCATAAAAGGCGCATTTATAATCCGATTTCACTGAAATTTGACATAGTGACTTATGTTCGGCTTTTCGACATCCGTGTCGTATATGGTTCAGATCGGTTTATTTTTAGATATTGCTAGTGTACTTATTAGTATTTGGTCCAAATCGGAACATAATTTGATATAACTGATATGGGACATAAGGTATGAAATTTTCACCGAATTTTGATGAAATGAGGTTTACATATATACCCAAGGTGGTGGGTATCCAAAGTTCGGCCCGGCCGAACTTAACGCCTTTTTACTTGTTTATCTTGGCGGCGTCTCGCAGAAAAGCTTCCAGGAGGCACGTTTTGCCGCTCTGGTAATCTATTGTATTCCTTGAGCCGTGCCGAACTTTGGATACCCACAACCTCGGGTATATATGTAAACCCTCTGTCGCCACAATCTGGTGAAAATTGGATAAACTATGCACCCAAATTCGGAACGGACATTGAGTGGTCTAATAAATATAAGTCACTGTTGAATTTTGTATTTCAAATATCAACAAAATAGGGTAATAAATAAAGTTTTTATGAACCTCAAACCCTTAACCGGTATATCGGTTTATATGACAGCTATATTTAAATTCAGTCCGATCGTTGGCGGATGGCGAATGGCCTAAAACTACTCACTATTTAAATTTTCAGCGAAATCGGATAACAAATAAAGCTTTTATGACCTTCAGACCCTCTATTGGGAGATCGGTCTATATGGCAGCTTTATCTAAATACAGTGCGATCTGAACCATATTTAAGTCCTCTGTTGGATGGCCTAAAGCTTCTCATTGTTTCAAATTTCAGGAAAATCGATTAAAAAATAAAGCTTTTATGGGCTTCAGACCCTTTATCTTGAGATCGGTATATATGGCAGCTATATCTAAATAAATCCCGATCTGTACCATTTTTGGGTCGGATGTTGAGAGACTTGAAACTGCTCACTGTTCCAAATTTCAGCGAAATCGGATAAAAAATAAAGCTTGTATGGGCTTCACATCTTTTATCGGCAGATCGGCCTATGTGGCAGCTATATCTAAATATATTCCGATATCTAAAATATTTATGTCAGATGTTAAAAAGCTTTAAACTGAGCACTTTTCCAAATTTCACGAAATCAGTTAATAAATAAAGCTTTTATGGTCTTCAGACCCTTTATCAGGAGATCGGTCTATATGGTAGCTATATCTAAATATAGTCTGATCTCAACCATATTTGGGTCGGTTATCCAGAAGCCTTAAACTGCTCACTGTTTCAAAATCGGATGAAAATTAAAGATTTTATGGGCATTAGACCCTTCATCGAAAAATCGGTCTATATAGCAGCTTTCTCGCACATAGCGCAATTCTCGTCCGATTTGACTGAAATTTTGCAAGCAGAATTTTGCTCTTGCTTCTAACAACTGTGCTCAATATGATTCAAATCGGTTCATAACCTGGTATAGATGTCATATAAACCGATCCTGGATCTTGACTTCTTGAGCCAATAGAGCGCGCAATTCTCATCCGATTTGGCTGAAATTTTGCATGAGGTGTTCTGTTATGACTTCCAATAACTGTGCTGAGTATGGGTGCCCTATAAACCTATCTGGGGTCTTGACTTCTTGAGCCTCTAGAGGGCGCAATTATCATCCGATTTTGCAGAAAGAAGTCTCAGTCATTGTGTCATCATGACAGGTCACTGTCTGATCGGAAAACATGCTGGCAGACTTAAGGTTGCAACAAACGAATTTTTGCAGAAACTGTTAGGACATTGTGGAAGAAGAGACTATGGAACATCAGCTGTGTGTGTATCCCGCTTTGGCAATCAGAAGGAGTCCACTTTAGGTTTTCATTTCTTTAAGAACTTGTGTGATTTAGCGGATGTGAACACTTGAAAGTTGTTGGGCTTTTTTAAGCGATCTGGATGGTTCAACGGAAGGAACTAGAAGGCATCTTCCTTCCTTCTTATTTTCCTCTATTATTACAATGAACGAAAATGTCTATGTGAGTCTGACGGACTAACCTATTTAAGAAAACATCCGAGTTTCTTGTTGGTTGACAAGAGAAGCTTTAATATTTTGAATTCATTCTTTTTATCAAGCCATTGCAGTTATTCTTGTATTCTCTTTTTTTTAGTTTCTGCGTATACAGCTCCCAAAATAAATCCCTGCTATGTCTTCGTTTTAAAAAAGACCCTAAATGCCTTATTTTCGTTGATTTCTTATGCACCCCAGTTTATGAAGAAGTCTGTTGACTTAAAGTGTTATTACATAGCTCAAAAATGCTCTCCATTTGTTAGCTTGCCTTGCAGTTGTCGTTCATTTCATTTGGAAAATTGGGGGCAAAACGAAAATGTCTTGCTTTTCCATTTGAACTATGTACTCTTGCCATGGCACAGCAACAAAATGCATTAATAATTAATAAAGTTACCATTAGCTGAAAGCTATTTATGTTGAAAAAGCCTTTATGTTAAAACCCTAGAAATGCTTCGGCAGTGCTTCACATGGGGAAAAATCATGTCAAAGAGGGGGGACAGAGGATATGAATGGGAAAAATAAACGAAAGTTGGTGAATGCACTACAAACAGAATTTGTCATAATAAAATTTGTCCCATTCAAGGAATCCTAATGAAAAATCCTTCTATACAAAATGACAATGTCTTGAGAAGAAGGAGTAGAGTTAGCTTTTATTAAAAACGAAGAATACAAGGAACATGTCGTTGAAAATGGGGAAGGTGTGATAATTAAAAGAATAAAAATAAGTAAAAAGGCGTTAAGTTCGGCCCGGCCGAACTTTGGATACCCACCACCTCGGCTATATATGTAGACCACGTTTCATCAAAATCCGGTGAAAATTGCATATCTAATGTCCCATAGCAATTATATCGAAATATGTTCCGGATTGGACCAAATATTAATAAGTACAAGTCATTGTTCAATTGTGTATAACAAAAATTGGTCTTTTAGTAGCTTTATCTAAAAATAAACCGATCTGAACCATAAACGAAACGGATGGCGAAAAACTTAACATATGTCACTGTGTCAAATTTCAATGAAATCGGATAATAAATGCGCCTTTTATGGGTCCAAGACCTTAAATCGAGATATCGGTCTATATGGCAGCCATATCCAAATCTGAACCGATTTGGGCCAAGTTGCAGAAATATTTCGAAGAGCTTAATACAACTCACTGTCCCAAATTTTAGCAAAATCGGATATTAAATGTGGCTTTTATGGGCCTAAGACCCTAATCGGAGGATCGGTCTATAGGGCAGCTATATTCAAATCTCAACCAAATTAACGAAGGACGTCGAAGAGCCTTACACAATTCACTGTCCCAAATTTCAGCAAAATCGGATAATAAATGTGGCTTTTATAGGCCTAAGACCCTAAATCGGCGGATCGGTCTATATGGGGGCTATATCAAGATATAGTCCCATATTGCCCACCTTCGAACTTAACCTACTTATGGACAAAAAAAGATTCTGTGCAAAATTTCAGCTCAATATCTCTATTTTGAAAGACTTTAACGTGATTTCAACAGCCAGAGGGACAGACATACGGACACGTCTAGATCGTCTTAGATTTTTACGCTGATCAAGAATATATATACTTTATAGGGTCGGAAATGGATATTTCGATGTGTTGCAAACTGAATGACAAAATGAATATACCCCCATCCTTCAGTGGTGGGTATAAAAATGAACCGATTTGGCCCATTTACAGTCCCAACCGACCTACACTTATGAAAAGTATTTGTGCAAAATTTCAAGCGGCTAGCTTTACTCCTTCGAAAGTTAGTGTGCTTTCGACAGACAGACGGAAGGACGAACATGGCTAGATCGGCTTTAAATGACATTACGATCAAGAACATATAAACTTTATGTGGTCTCAGACGCATATTTCGAGGTGTTACAAACAGAATGACGAAATTAGTATACCCCCATCCTATGGTGGAGGGTATAACAATTGAAAACGTGCTGTGGATACCGATCATCCTGGATATATCCATAGTTTCATCTATATAAGGGCTGGTCTGTATAATATTTAAATCAGATCCCAAGAACCCTTATACAAGTCGCAGTTTCGCGAAATCGGACAATAAATCCGTTTTTTATTGGACTATGAAGAAGAGCGGTCAATATGGCATCCATATCGAAATATAATCCAATCGGGATGATAAACAGCCCACTATGCATCACTGCCAAATTGTGTGCTCTTTAGTTTCCACTCACTCCGTTATGACCCGGCACCAAAACGATGCGGATTGTGCCATCCTCAGAGAAGGCGTTAATCTCCTTCTTACACTGCAAGACTGTTTGTGACCTTACCGTCCTGGTTGTTATTGCACTTATGGCAATTTTACTGTCCGTAAAGATGTTTACACTAGATGTCCTCGCGTGAATACCACACCATCTCACGCAACGCCCTAATCTCTGCCGGCAGGATAGTATTATGGTCAATGTGGACCTCCAGTCGCGCTCTGTCCTTTTTTGATCAATCTGTATAGCATGATCTCCCAGATGGCAACACCAGAGTTCCGTCAATCCAACACTGTGCCTATGGCAGCATTGTCTCGCACTCGACCTCAAGTGTCTTCTCAGGTATACGATCGGAATTCTCTTCTAATCCATTTGGGTTTCCTATCGACGCTTCGATTTTACCGCGTTGGTATGACCTGCTTCAATCCTCTATCAGTTCTCCCAACGCCTTAAGTCCGCCTGACACTTAATCTATATGTCTCTATGTCGAATATCTCGAATAGTCTCCAGAGTCCTAATGGAAGTGGTCCTCATAGCTCCGCCTATGCCAAGACAGGATGTTCTCTGAACCTGTTATATTAACTTTAGGTTGCACTGTTTCTCCATCGCAGTACACCAAACTACTGAGGCGTAGGTAGGTCTCATCACGCTCCTGTAGAGCCAGTGGACTATCCTCGAATGCAAACCCCATTTTGAGGCTACGGTCTGTCTACATAGTGTCCAACATCTGTGAGCCTTCTCAGTACGCTCCTGTATGTTACACTTCCAATTCAGTTTTCTGTCCCAAATCACTCCTGATTATTTGACCTTGTCAGATATCGAAGTCGTATGTCATCTTCAAGACCATTTCGGACCTTCTGCATAGCTTGTTCGGATCCTTACCCCTTAGAAGTATTCAAAATCCTCCTCAGTGACCGTAATAGGCCACCCATAGGATTGGCTATAAAATGCTCCCCTATATTGTAACCTGTGCAACTTTCTTCCTTATATTTATGTCATGGGACTTACTGTGGTACAGGGTATTATAGATTTGTGCATTTGTTTGCAACGCTAAGAAGGAGAAGAGCTATACCCATTGATAAGTATACCGATCGACTCAGAATCACTTTCTGATTCGATTTAGCCATGCCCGTCTGTGAGTCCATGTATTCTTGTAATCAAAGTGCAGGTCGCATTTCTTGTCCAATTGTCACGAAATTTTGCACCCGTCACTTTTTTTGACCCAAGGACAAACGCTTTTGATTTTGAACAAAATTGGTTCAGATTTTGATATATCTCCCGTATATATCTTTCATCCAAAATGGCTTTTAAAGGCTGTAAAAGCCACAATTTTCGTCCGATCTTTACAAAATTTGGCGTTGGGTATTTTATTTAAGGTCTACACATGTGTGCAAAATTTCATAGAAATCGGTTCAGATTTAGATATAGCTCCCATATATATCTTTCATCCTATATGGACTTTTAAAGCTATAGAAGCCACAGTTTTAGTCCGATCTTTAAAACATTTTGCGCGAGGTGTTTTATTTGACGTCCTAATATATGTGGAAAATTTCATGAAAATCGGTCCAGATTTAGATATAGCTCCCATATATATCTTTCATCCGATATGAATTTTTAGTTCTCTAGAAGCCACAATTTTCGTCCGATCTTTACAAAATTTGGTGTTGGGTATTTTATTTAAGGTCTACATATGTGTGCGAAATTTCATAAAAATCGGTTCAGATTTAGATATAGCTCCCACATATATCTTTCATCCGATATAGACTTTTAACGCTATAGAAGCCACAGTTTTCGTCCGATCTTTACAAAATTTGGCGTTGGGTATTTTATTTAAGGTCTACATATGTGTGCGAAATTTCATAAAAATCAGTTCAGATTTACATATAGCTCCCATATTTATGTATCTCCCGATTTGCACTTAAATGGTCGTAGTAGCTACAATTTTCAACCGATCTGCACAAAATTTGACACAGACTGTTTTGTTACTGATCTTAACATATCTGGAAAATTTCATCAAAATCGGTTAAGATTTAGATATAGCTCCCATGTATATCTTTCATCCGATTTGAACTATTAAGGCTGTAGAATCCACCACGTGGAGTCGTTTTTGTAAAGTCTCAATGTATGTGCAAAATTTCATAAAAATCGGTTTAGATTTAGATATAGCTCCCATATATATCGTTCATCCGATATGGGCATTTAAGACTGTAGAATACACAATTTCGTCCTCCGATTTTGCATGAGACGTTTAAATTGACATTCCAATACGTGCGCAAAATTTCATCAAAATCCGTCCTAATTTAGATATAGCTCCAATGTGTATATTTCATCCAATATGGACTTTGAAGGCAGTAAAATCCACAATTTTGGTCACATCTCTACAATATAGAGCGTGAGATGTTCTATTTCAAGTCCCAGTATGTGTCATTAAAATTGGCACAGGTTTCGATATAACTCCCATATAATCTTTTTTCCGATGTGGCCTTTTAAAGATGTGGAAATCCAAATCTTTTGTCCTACGATAGGAAAATCTTACAAGGTTCTAAATTGCTATTTCAATTGGTATCCAAATTGAAGTCTGACTAGATTTCGAGATAAGTTCTACATATAAAAAGTACTACAAGCACAAGGTGGTGTAAGGCATTATATAGTCGGCTCCACCCGACTTTTGTCTTTCCTTACTGGTCTTTATTATGACTGCCAAATTATTATACCATTCTCCTTCATATTCATCTGCCCGAAGAATATAGAAAGAGAAAATATATTGAATATATCATAATGATGTTAGTTGAATTTTCAAAATACACATTTTTATTCAGAGGTCCCTTGGGAGCATGGATAATATTTATAGAAAAATATTAATCATACGACCCAGGTAGAGAAAGGCATGGATATAATAATAATAACAAAGCAAAGGAAAACTGACATTAAGATTTTTAATCATTGTTTAAAAATAATCTCAAACGATATTATTCTTAAAGTTAAACCACATTATAAAGTATCATTTGCAAAAAAAAGGTCATATTTATTTCTATAGTTTTTATTTACTTGACATTTGTCATTCATAATTATATTATCGAGTCTATGCAATAAAGTACATGAAATTGCTATTTTTGCTTCAATTCAGCTTCCTTTGTGTAATGAGTTGTACAATGAGAGTTTGGATTGTTCGCCATTGAGGCCTTTATTAATGTTGTTGTTGTTTTGTTTTATTTTTGTTGTTGGTTGCCATCATATTTAAATGACATTTTGCTTTGATATTCGAACAATAAATTTATGCCGATGATGAAATTATTATGTGGTTTTCATTTGGTTATAACAATATTATCGATTGTAAGTGAACACTTGAGTTTGAAAACCAAATAGACACTCTGGAATAGGGGACTAGTATGAATGAATAGGTGTGGTTGACAAGGCAAAAAGGATTAAAGGATATAGTGCTTTTATAATCAAATTTAATGGAATATATAAACAAGTAAATAGGCGTTAAGATCGGCCTGAACTTTGGATACCCACCACCTCGGTTATATACGTAAACCACCTTTCATCAAATTCCGGTGAAAATTGCATACCTTATGTCCCGAAATATGTTCCGATTTGGACGAAATACTAATAAGTACAAGTCATTGTTCCATTGTGTATAACAAAATATTGGTCTTTTTAAAAGCTATATCTAAAAAAACCGATCTGAACCATATACATCATGGATGTCGAAAAGCCTAACGTAAGTCACTGTATCGAATTTCAGTTAAATCGGATTATAAATGCGCCTTTCTTGGGGCCAAGACTTTAACTCGAGATATCGGCTATATGCAAATCTTGATCGATCTATACCAAATTGCAGAAATATGTGGATGAGCTTAATTTAACTCTCCGAACCAAATTTCGGCAACATCGGACACTAAATGCTCCTTTTATGGGCCCAAAACCTTAGATTAAGGGATCGGTCGATATGGCAGCTATATCCAAATCTGAACCGATCTGTGCCATATTGCAGACGTATGTTAAGGGTCTTAATCTAACTCACTGTTACAAATTTCAGCAAAATCGGATAATAAATGTGGCTTTTATGGGCCTAAGACCCTAAATCGGAGGATCGGTCTATATGGCAGCTATATCTAAATCTGAACCGATCTAGGCAATATTAACGAGGTATTTCGAAGGGGTTAACACAACTCACTGTCCCAAATTTCAGCAAAATCGGACGATAAATGTGGCTGTTATGGGCCTAAGACCCTAAATCGGAGGTTCGGTCTATATGGCAGCTATATCCAAATCTGCACCGATCTGGGCAAAATTAACGAAAGATGTCGAAGAGCCTAACACAACTCACTGTCCCAAATTTCAGCAAAATCAGATAATATATGTGGCTTTTATTGGCCTAAGACCCTAAATCGGGGGATCGGTCTATATGGCAGCTATATCCAAATCTGGACCGATCTGGGCCAAATTGATGAACGATGTCAAGTGGCCTAACGCAAATCACTGTCCTAAGTTTTAGCAAAATCGGCTAATAAATGTGGCTTTTATTGGCCTAAGACCCTAAATCGGGGGATCGGTCTATATGGCAGCTATATCCAAATCTGGACCGATCTGGGCCAAATTGATGAACGATGTCAAGTGGCCTAACGCAAATCACTGTCCCAAATTTTAGCAAAATCGGATAATAAAAGTGGCTTTTATTGGCCTAAGACCCTAAATCGGAGGATCGGTCTATATGGCAGCTGTATCCAAATCTGATCCGATCAGGGCCAAATTGAAGAAAGATGTCGGAGGACATAAGACAACTCACTGTCCTGATATTCAGCAAAATCGGACAATAAATGCGCCTTTTATGGGCCTAAGACCCTAAATTGGAGGATCGGTCTATATGGCAGCTATATCCAAATCTTAACCGATCTAGACCAAATAAACGAAGAATTTCGAAGGGGTTAACGCAACTCACTGTCCTAAATTTCAGCAAATTTAGGAATTTTTAGCAAAATCGGATAATAAATATGGCTTTATTGGCCTAAGGCCCAAAATCGGCGGATCGGTCTAGAGGGGGGCTATATCAAGATATAGTCCGATATAGTCCATTTTCGAACTTAACCTGCTTACGGACAAAAAAAGAATCTGTGCAAAGTTTCAGCTCAATATCTCTATTTTTAAAGACTGTAGTGTGATTTCAACAGACGGACGAATAGACGGACGGACATGTCTAGATGGTCTTAGATTTTTACGCTGATCAAGAATATATATACTTTATAGGGTCGAAAATGGATATTTCGATGTGTTGCAAACGGAATGATAAAATGAATATACCCCCATCCTTCGGAGGTGGGTAAAATAAGGGAAGGCAAAGTTATACAAAATATATATTTAGGAAGACTCTTCAAGTATGTTAACAAGACGGTATGGTTCCGACAGGCAAAGCGGTGAGATCCAAAACGGGGTCATGTGTATATAAGAACGCAGGGCCATTGGTTGGTATACGCCGAGTATACACAGAGGATGGGGTGGATCGGCGCTCATCCCGGAAGCAGAAACAAATGGGCGTGTCTGATAGTCGCATGCTCTCTAGTCCCTCCACCCTCCACCATACTAATTTCGTCATGCTGTTTGTAACTACTCGAAACATTCGTCTGAGACCCCATAAAGTACATATATTCCTGATCGTCATGACATTTTATGTTGATATAACCATGTCCGTCCGTTTGCCCGTCCGTCTGGACGTCCATCTGTCCGTCCGTCTGTCCATTTGTCTGTCGAAATCTCGCAAAACTTTCTAAGTAGTAAAGCTAGCCGCTTGCAATTTCGCATAAATACTTCTTTTTATTGCAGGTCGGTTGGGATTGTAAATGGGCTACATCGGTCCATGTTTTGATATAGCTGGCATATAAACCGATCGTGGATCTTGACTTCTAGAGCTTCTAGAGGGCGCATTTCCTATACGATCTGGCTGAAATTTTGCACGACGTATTTCGTTATGACTTCCATCAACTGTGCCAAATATGGTTCAAACTAGTCTATAGCCTGATTTAGCGGCCATATAAACCGATCTGGGATCTTGTCTTCATGAGCCTCTAGAAGTCATAATTATTATCCGATTTGCCTGAAATTTGGTTCAACGGATCCCCTCATGACCATCAACATACGTGTTTATTATGGTATGAATCGGTCTATAGCCGGATACAGCTCCCATATAAATCGATCGCTCTATTTTCTCTTCTTGAGCCCCTAAAGGGCGCAATTCTTATTCGATTTGTCTGAAATTTTACTCAGGTCTCCAACATATAATTTAATTATGATCGGAATCGGACAATAACTTGATATCGCTCTAATAGCAGAGGAAAACTTTTCTTTTATTCTTTTTTTTGCCTGAGAAGAGATGCCGAGAAAAGAATTTGAGAAATGTGATCCATGGTGGAGGGTATATAGGCCGAACTTAGCACGCTTTTACTTGTTTTATCTAGATATCTTTATCTTCCAATCTCGTCTCCAGGTTTGCTCTGTGAACTCATGATTTATGTTTTTCGGAAAATTATGTAAAAAAGAAACTACGCTTAAAAATCACCCTTTACTTTCTCTACTTTCCTTATTTTTGCTAGGTTATGATCCATAGTGGATCATTTGCGAGGTACTATGCCATACATGATCGTGTAAAATATTCTCCCAAAGAGGTGTCGCACTGCGGCACGCCGTTCGGACACGCCTATGAAAAAGGTCCCTTATCGTTGATAAACTCAACTTGAATCGGAAAGCACTCATTGATGTGTGAGAAGTTTGCCCCTGCTCGGTTTCTGGGAAAATTTTTACTCTACTCCCAAATGCCTTTCTATTGAGTCCCGTATTGGTAAATATTTCGGGTTTAGGGGGAATTTCAGGGGTGGAGTGGCCACCCAGACACTTGGTCCTTAAAGTAGATATAAGATTCGTGCTCTCCTATCAAAAACATTTTATATGAGCCCCATAATGACATGATCGGTAAATTAGTTCTATTTGAGGGTGGGGTAGACCCCCGGGTCTTCGTTCTTAAACTGAGTATCAATATCCCGAAAATCGATCAATTTCCACCTAAATAGCTTTTATATAATTGGGAGGTATTTTGGGGTGCGGTGGCTTCCCAAATACATGGCTCTTCGATTGGATATCAAATTTGTTTTATTCTCTCAACCACCTATCGTTTGGCTCCAAAATTGGATATCAAATTCGTTTTCTACTCTTAAATACCTTTCATTTGAGTCCCATATTGTCATAATGGGTCAATCAACCTATTTGACTTATTTTTGGAAGGAAAAGTGCCACCTAGACTGGAAAGCAAATTTTAATGTCATATTCGTAATCTACACCTAAATACATTTCCATTGAATCTCATATGGACATGGTCGGTCGATGGGGACCGCCCTCATCCAAATTCTAAGAATTATATAGCCTATGTTTCCTTCCAGACAAACTTACACAACCTGTGAAAATTTTAAGAAAATCGGTTCAGCCGTGTTTGATTCTACAAAACAAACAAAAAAACCGAGTCCCATTTAGTCATGATGGGTCATATGCCTATTTAAGGCATTTTTAGGAGGTAGGGTAACCCCCTATACTTCGAACTGATTTTGTATGCTGGATTCGTAATCTACTCCTGAATACCTTTCATTTGAGTCCCATATTGTCCCGATCGGTCGACTTTTATTTTTGTGTAGTACTTTCGGGGTAAGGGGGAGGGTCCGACCCCTTCCGATAAAAAAAAATTATATAGCCTATGTTTCCTTCCAGACCAAACTACACAATCTGTGAACATTTCAAGGTAATAAGTTCAGCCGTTTTTGAGTCTATACGGATCAAAAAAACAAAAATTCAATTTTATATATAAGATTGGCCTAAACCTACATCTGTGGACTGACTGTGAATAAAGTAGTTTGCATAACCAAAGCGGTGAAACAGAGACACTCCCTGCTCTAGGACTTTAGACTAATTTTTCTGAAGGAACCTCATTGGCAAAGTTCCTGAAGGAACCTCATTGGTAAATGTCGTTCGGTTGACACTGTTATGTGGTAGGATTTCCCATTTTCCTGGTTCATGGGTTGATTTGATGCTTGGTCAGCTGGTTGACAGAGCCCAGATGTAATTGCGAATATGGAAGATGAAGATGAGGCTCTTAATAACACGTGCCACTATTGGCATACATCTGAGCCAGCAATCGACTTTTTGTGCGCTCTAAATACTAAACAGTAACCTTGAAAAAGAAAATCAAATTTAGGAACTCCGAACTACTTACAAAATCACTATTTGAGTACCATACTACGGCCCTTAGTTTGGTTCATATCTGGTATTGTGTCCACATCTAATTGCCGGTGTCTAATAGCTGACAAAGCCGGGCAATGATATAGGAAATGTCCCAAGGTCTCATCATTTTATCCACATGCTATCACAATCGCAGTCCTAAGTGTCCCGTTATGATACCCATAGCTATGTTGACCACCTCTTACTTTTTATACCCACCACCGAAGGATGGGGGTATATACATTTTGTCATTACGCTTGCAACACATCGAAATATATATTTCCGACCCTATAAAGTATATATATTCTTGATCAGCTTAAAAATCTAAGACGATCAAGACATGTCCTTCCGTCTGTCCGTCTGTCTGTTGAAATCACGCTACAGTCTTTAAAAATAGAGATATTGAGCTGAAACTTTGCACAGACTCTTTTTTTGTCCATAAGCAGGTTAAATTCGAAGATGGGCAATATCGGACTATATCTTCATATAGCCCTCATATAGACCGATCCGCCGATTTAGGGTCTTAGACCTATAAAAGCCACATTTATTATCCGATTTTGATGAAATTTTATACATTGAGTTGTGTTAGGCCCTTCAACATCCTTCGTCAATTTGGTTTAGATCGGTACAGATTTGGATATAGCTGCCATTGAGACCGAACTGTTGATTTAGGGTCTTAGGCCCATAAAAAAAACATTTATTATCCCATTTTGCTAAAATGTGGGACAGTGAGTTGTGTAAGGCTCTCCGACATCCTTCGTCAATTTGGCTCAGATCGGTTCAGATTTGGATATAGCTGCGGTATAGACCGATCCTCTTAGTTAGGGTCTTAGGCCCATAAAAGCCACATTTATTATCCGATTTTGCTGAAATTTGGGACAGTGAATTGTGTTAGGTCCTTCAACATCCTTCGTCAATTTGGCTCAGATCGGTTCAGATTTGGATATAGCTGACGTATAGACCGATCCTCTTAGTTAGGGTCTTTGGCCCATAAAAGCCACATTTATTATCCGATTTTGCTGAAATTTGGGACAGTGAATTGTGTTAGGTCCTTCAACATCCTTCAAAAGGCCCATAAAAGCCACATTTATTATCCGATTTTGCTGAAATTTGGGACAGTGAGTTGTGTTAGGTCCTTCAACGTCCTTCGTCAATTTGGCTCAGATCGGTTCAGATTTGGATATAGCTGCCATATAGACCGATCCTCCAATTTAGGGTCTCAGGCCCATAAAGACAAATTTATTAACCGATTTTGCTGAAATTTGGAACAGTGAGTTGTGTTAGGTCCTTCAACGTCCTTCGTCAATTTGGCTCAGATCGGTTTAGATTTGGATATAGCTGCCATATAGAACGACCCTCCGATTTAGGGTCTTAGGCCCATAAAAGCCACATTTATTATCCGATTTTGCTGAAATTTGGGACAGTGAGTTGTGTTAGGCTCTTCGACATCCTTCAACAATTTGGCTCAGATCGGTTTAGATTTAGATATAGCTGCCATATATTGGTTGCCCAAAAAGTAATTGCGGATTTTTTAAAAGAAAGTAAATGCATTTTTAATAAATCTTAGAATGAACTTTAATCAAATATACTTTTTTACACTTTTTTTCTAAAGCAAGCTAAAAGTAACAGCTGATAACTGACAGAAGAAAGAATGCAATTACAGAGTCACAAGCCATGAAAAAACTTGTCAACCCCGACTATTTGAAAAATCCGCAATTACTTTTTGGGCATCCCAATAGATCCATCCTCCGATTTAGGCTCTTAGGCCCATAAAAGCCACATTTATAATCCAATTTTGCTGAAATTTGGGACAGTGAGTTGTGTTAGGCCTTTCGACATCCTTCGTCAAGTTTGCTCAGATCGGTCCAGATTTGGATAAAGCTGTCATATAGACCGATCCTCGGATTTCTGGTTTTAGGCCCATAAAAAGCCACATTTATTTTCCGATTTAGCTGAAATTTGGGACAGTGAGTTATGTTAGGCTCTTCGACATCCTTCGTCAATTTGGCCCCACATCGGCCCCGATTTGAATATAGCCGCCATATTGACCGATCTCTCGATTTAAGGTTTTGGGCCCATAAAAGGCGCATTTATTGTCCGATGTCGACGAAATTTGGGGCAGTGAGTTGTGTAAGGCCCTTCAAAATTCTTCTTCTGGATATAAATAGCTGCCATATAGAACGATTTCTCCATTTAAAGTCTTTTGCCATTAAAAGGCGAATTTATTGTCCGATTTCGCTGAAATTTGGGACAGTGTGTTTTGCGTCAGGCTTTTCCACTACTTTCTTCAATTTGGCCCAGATCGGTCCATATATTGATATAGCTGCCATATAGACCGAACTCTCGATTTAAGGTTTTGGGCCCATAAAAGGCGCATTTATAATCCGATTTCGGCGAAATTTAGGAGAGTGTGTTGCGTTAGGCTTTTCCACTACTTTCTTCAATTTGGCTCAGATCGATCCAGATATGGATATAGCTGCCATATAGACCGAACTATCGATTTAAGGTTTTTGGGCCCATAAAAGGCGCATTTATTGTGCGATTTCGACGAAATTTGGGACAGTGAGTTGTGTAAGGCCCTTCAACATAGCTGTTCAATTGGGCCCAGATGCTTACATATTTGGATATAGCTGCTATATAGACCGATCTCTCGATTTATAGTATGGGACCCATAAAAGGCTTATTTATAATCCGATTACGCTGAAATTTGACACAGTGACTTAGCTAGGCTTTTCGACATCAGTGTCGTATATGGTTCAGATAGGTCTATATGTGAATATGGCTGCCAAAAAGACTAATATTTTGATCTACAAAATTGAACAATGACTTGTACTACTACTGTAATAGGTCTCACCCAATGTTTGGGCTATTTTTAAGAGCTCTTTACAAGGTCCATCTAATTTCTCTCCTTGTTGACTTCTATCAAAATATTTTACTCCTTCAATGGACTTAGTATGCTTATGCTTTCCATCCATGCAGATATGAATTCACAATAAAATTTCTACTCATATGCCACTTGTAGTTGTGGTGATATTTATGGAACAAAATTTGCAAATAATTGTTATAAATGTACATATTTTTTGGTTTTGTCTTTGTGGATATTGAATTGTGTTTTAATGGAAATCAAACTAATTATATTAAAATTGTTGTATATGAACGAGTGTGTATGGATTTATATTTCCATTGAGGGGTTTGGCCGAATGTGCACACAAATGGGTTTTTAATTCCTAGGCAATATAAAAACAAAATATTGAAATGTCTTTGTTACCAATAAATTTTGAGTTTAATGGATACATTGCGGTGTGAGTGATTGAA
Organism: Stomoxys calcitrans; assembly: GCF_963082655.1. NCBI lineage: Eukaryota > Metazoa > Arthropoda > Insecta > Diptera > Muscidae > Stomoxys > Stomoxys calcitrans. Next base: position 47,375,359 of record NC_081556.1, on the reverse strand, counting down.
GAAAAATTCTTAAATATGAATTTTTATGAAAAGTTTCGCAGAACCTTTTTATAGGCAATTCCAAGCCATAATTTCGAAGAAAAATTTATTCAAAATTAATTTTTTTGTTTTTGGGAATTTCGTATGGCAACTTTTTTGTTTTACTTTTCCAAAATCCTGTGTAAACTAGTGTAAGACCCAATACCCCGTTTCGCATATCTATGATGCAGAACATGGGGGGGCAGGCAACAATTCAACAACTTTATCAAATCCTTTGCTTACACATTTCAAAATTCCCATGAGTACGATTTACTGTTTGAATTGCCAAAGGCTTGGGGAATGGGGGCTTGAGCTGCCATACCATAGTCATGTCATAACTAAAACGACAAAATATGGCAAAAAAAAGTGTAGTTATTATCGATATATCGATAATATCCATGGGGGTATTATGCATTTAATGCGATTGTAGCTCGCAACCTTTTTGCAGGAGAAGGTCCTACGTTCTTCCCCACAATGTCCAATAAATTGGCAATAAATAAAAACACAATCATAAGCGAGCAATCCAAAGAGTTTGGCCTCTGACATGCATGAAGGCCATAAAAAAATCTTTGGGTGTTGATTTTATGAGTTGCTCCAGGCTGGCAATGGCGATGATGATGATGATGATGATGGTGTTGACAGCCCTCTCCCTTCAGCTTCATTGGGTCAGCAATAATTGTAATGATGGTAATTCCTTTTTGCGGTTTGAAGGCTTTCTGCGATAAAACAAAAAAAAAAACCAAGTAAAAACGTGCTAAGTTCGGCCGGGCCGAATCTTATATACCCTCCACCATGGATCGCATTTGTCGAGTCGAGGATATAAGAAAAGAATTGCTATGTTATTGGAACAATATCAAGTTATGGTTCATTTCGCACCATAATTGAACTGAATGTTGGAGACCACAGTAGAAGTCATTGTGTAAAATTTCGGGAGTCTTCCCGGCGCGTTGGAAGGTTGCGAACGTTCAACCAATACCCAAGAAGGGTGAGGCAAGCAACCCTGTGAATTATCGGCCAATTGCGATATGCTCCGCTCTCTCCAAGGTCATGGAGAGCGTGGTTAATCACCATCTTGTGAGGAATTTAGAGTCTAATGGCCTTGTTAGCGACCAACAGTATGGGTTCCGCAGAAATCGCTCTACGGATGACCTCATGGCACTTTTGTCGGAACGTTGGAGTCGCTCAATTCACCAGTTTGGTGAGAGTAAGGTTGTGGCTCTGGATATCTCCAAGGCATTTGATAGGGTCTGGCACGGTGCACTACTATCAAAGCTTGTCGCATTTGGTGTCGGTAATGGCTTCGTTCGATTTATTTCGAGCTTTCTCAGAGGTCGCACTATTCGAGTCGTTATAGATAGGTTCTCATCCAATGGGCACAAATTGATCGCAGATGTTCCCCAGGGCTCTGTTCTTTCTCCTTCTCTTTTTCTAATGCTCATCAACGATCTGTTGGGTCAGACATCGAATCCGATCTACTCATTTGCGGATGACAGAGTAATCTGTGTCATTCGTACTCATTTGACCATAGACCGAGTCTTCGAGAGATTGGGGACAAGAGGCGTTTTATGGACGATACACTCTGTCATGATTTGCCGGCCATTTCTGAGTGGGGTCGAATGAATTGAGTACATTTTAATGCACGGAAGACTGAGTGCTGCTTGTTGTCACACAAACGATTCGCTGACCCATTACGTTCATCTTTGTCTATCAACGGTGTAGATTTTGAGCAATCAGAGACTCTTGATGTTCTGGGCATGAAAATACAAAGTGATGTCCGTTGGCCTAAATATATATTCGAAGTGTTGAAAGAAGCATTCAAGTGTTTAGGCTTCCTTAAACGGTGTAAGAATTACTTGACTCCGTCTGATTTTCTTAACATCTACACCACTTTCATAAGGCCGAAAATGGAGTACAACTCATATGTATGGGCTGGAGCTTCAAAATCATCCCTTGAGCTTCTGGACAGTGTACAGAGGAGAGCGATGGCGTTGATTGGGGACAGTGGGGTATCCAAGTTTATTGCCTCCCTTCATCATTGTCGCAATCTGGGTTGTTTGGCGCCGGTCTATCGGTACTCTCATGGTGTGTGTTCGTCTGATATTCGTCTTCTTATTCCTGATGTAAGGATGTATGTCCGGGATACTAGACACTCCAGGAACTCACACCCGTTTGTAATTGATTGACCGGCGGACCGCACAATGCATTATAGAGAGAATTCTTATTTCGCCCGAACCGTTCGTATGGGGAATCGACTTCCGGCTAATGTTTTTCCCACCCACTTTTACAACCAAAGATTTAAGACAAATGTCAATAAGCACTACATCCTTTCCCCCCCCCCCCCCCCCCCCTCCCCCCAATTCCTAATTTCCTCTCGCCAACGCAATGCACTGCATTCATAGGGGACATCCCCTGCGTATTGGCTGACAGGAAAAACAAGTAAAAGCATGCTAAGTTCGGCCGGGCCGAATCCTATGTACCCCCCACCATAGATCGCATTTGTCGAGTTCTTTTGCCGGCATCTCTTCTTAGGCAAAAAAAAGGATATAAGAAAAGATTTGCTCTGCTATTAGAGCGATATCAAGATATTGTCCGGTTTGGAGCACAATTTAATTATTGTTGGAGACCTGTCTAAAATGTCAGCCAATTCGAATAAGAATTGCGCCCTTTGGGGGCTCAAGAAGTAAAATAGAGAGATCGATTTATATGGGAGCTGTATCGTGCTAAAGACCGAATCAGACCATAACAAACACGTATGTTGATGGTCATGAGAGGATCCGTCGTACAAAATTTCAGGCAAATCGGATAATAATTGCGACCTCTAAAGTCTCAAGAAGTCAAGATCCCAGATCGGTTTATATGGCAGCTATATCAGGTTATAATCCGATTTGAACCATACTTAGCACAGTTGTTGGATATCATAACAAAATACTACGTGCAAAAATCCAATCAAATCGGATAAGAATTGCGCCCTCTAGAGGCTCAAGAAGTCAAGACCCAAGATCGGTTTATATGGCAGCTATATCAGATTATGAACCGATTTGAATTATAATTGGCACAGTTGTTTGATATCATAACCAAATACTACGTGCAAAATTTCATCCCAATCGGATAAGAATTGCGCCCTCTAGAGGCTCAAGAAGTCAAGACCCAAGATCGGTTTATATGGCAGCTATATCAAAACATGGTCCGATATGGCCCATTTACAATACCAACCGACCTACAGTAATAAGAAGCAACTGTGCAAAATTTCAAGCGGCTAGCTTAACTCCTTCGGAAGTTAGCGTGCTTTCGACAGACAGACGGGCGGACGGACAGACGGACGGACATGGCTAGATCGACATAAAATGTCTTGACGATAAAGAATGTATATACTTTGTGCGGTCTCAGATGCATATTTCGAGGTGTTACAAACAGAAAGACGAAATTAGTATACCCTCATCCTATGGTGGAGGGTATAAAAACATGCCATAATAAGCAAATAAACGGAAGCCCCTCATAAGTCCTTGTTAAAGCAACTGAGAATAAGAAATATGATGTGATAGAATGAGAAAAAGACCTCCCAAGGAAAGGTTAAGTCATCAAAGGACCTTATGAACCATAAAAACTAAACCATAGTTTTGCTTAAATCTTTGCCTCCGGCTACCGCAACTATTTGCTATGGAGGATAAACAGCAAAGCTTAAAAGGACATATGTTTTACTTGATATTTACGATTGCATGTCCAAATATGATTACGTTGCCACAATGGTGTTTTTGTTTTTGTGGCTTTGGCAGTCCATGCCACATATTCCCATTTAATGACTTACATTTGCCGCACAATGTTTCCATCCTTTTGGTCGTAACAACGTGAGAGAGAGAGCGAGAGAATGGTTGGAAAAGAAATCAAAGGACGATTAATGGTTTATGATTTCAACATTTGCTGCCAGAAGGGTGTTAATTGTGTGAAATGGATTTCAGCATATATCAGCAGTAACACAATGAAATCCTTTTTTCACAAATTATCGGAAAGAAAATCAAACAGTTGTTTAATTTTCATATAAAGTGCCAATTAAGTGGTTTTACAGTGTATCGCTGTTAAATTAAAGAAGGAAGATTTTGGAATAAAGTTTGAGGATTGATATATATATATACCCATCACCGCTTGCAATACAGTGAAATATCAATTTCCGATCCTACAAAGTATATATATTTCGGATCGTTGTAAAATTCTAAGTCGTGTATCTGCCCCTCTGTCTATTCTAATCACTCTACAGCCCTCAAAAATTTTAATATTTAGCTGGAATCTGGCACAGCTATGTCTTTTTGCTGCACAAAGGTTAAATTCTTGAACGGGTCAAATCGGACCATATTTGAATATAGCTGCTATATAGACCGATCTGCCGATAAAGGGTCTGAGACCCATAAAAGCTTTGTTTTTTATCCGATTTCGCTGAAATTTGAAACTGCGAGTAGTTTTTGGCCTCCCGACATCCAACCCAAATATGGTTTAGATGGGCCTATGTTGAGATACAGCTGCCATATAGACCGATCTCCCGATAAAGGGTTTGAAGCCCATAAAAGCCTTATTTTTTGCCCAATTTCGCTGAAATTTGAAACAGTGGGTTATTTTAAGCCTATCGACATCTGACCTAAGTGTGGTTCAGATCGGACTATATTTAAGTATAGCTGTCATATAGACCGATCGCCCGATAAAGGGTCTGAAGCCCATAAAAACTTTATTATATCCACTTTAAAAAGAGAGATATAAAGCTGAAACTTTGCACAGATTATTTTTTTGTTCATAAACAGGTTAAGTTCAAAGGGCTATATCGGACTATAGCTTCATATAGACCGATCGGCCGATTTAGGACTTTAGGCCCATAAAAGCCACATTTATTATGCGATTTCGCTGAAATTTGGGACGGTGAGGTGTTTTAGGCCCTTCGACATCCTTCGTCAATTTGGCTCATATCGGTTCAAATTTGGATATAGCTGCCATGTAGACCGATCCTCCGATTTAGGGTCTTCGGCATATAAAAGCCACATTTATTACCCGTTTGTGCTGAAATTTGGAATAGTGAGTTGTGTTAGGCTCTTCGACATCCTTATTCAATTTGGCCCAGATCGGTCCAGATTTGGATAGAGCTGCCATATAGACCGATCCTCCGATTTAGGGTCTTAGGCCCATAAAAACCACAATTATTACCCGATTTTGCTGAAGTTTGGGACAGTGGGTTGTGTTAAGCCCTTCGATATTCTTCGTCAGTTTGGCCCAGATCGGTCCAGATTTAGATATAGCTGCCATATAGACCGATTTTCCGATTTAGGGTCTTAGGCCCATTAAAGGGGCATTTATTGTCCGATGTCGCCGAAATTTGGGATAGTGAGTTATGTTAAGCCCCTTGACATACTTCTGCATTATGGCTCAGATCGGTCCAGATTTGGATATAGTTGCCATATAGACCGATCCCTCGGTATTTGGGGCCATTAAAAGCGTTTTTATTGTCCGATGTCGACGCAATTTGGGACAGTAAGTTGTGTTAGGCCTTTCGACATCCTTCCTCAATTTCACTCAGATCGGTCCAGATTTCGATATAGCTGCCATATAGACCGATCTCTCGATTTAACGTTTTGGGCAAATAAAAGGCGCATTTATAATCTGATTTACCTGAAATTTGACACATTGACATTGATCAAAAAGACCAATATTTTGTTATAAACAATGGAACCATGACTTGTACTTATTAGTATTTGGTCCAAATCGGTTCATATTTCGATATAACTGCTATGGGACATAAGGTGTGCAATTTTCACCGGATTTTGATGAAAGGTGGTTTACATATATACCCGAGGTGGTGGGTATCCAAAGTTCGGCCCGGCCGAACTTAACGCCTTTTTACTTGTAATGGTCTGAATCGGTCAGTAGCATGATATAGCACCCATATAAAGCGATCTCTCTATTTTACTGCTTGAGCCCCCAAAGGGCGTAATTCTTATTCGAATTGATTGAAATTTTACACAGGAATCGGACCAAAACTTGATATCGCTCTTTGCCTAAGAAGAGATGCCGGGAAAGTACTCGACAAAAGCGATCCATGGTGGAGGGTACATAAGATTCGGCCCGGCCGAACTTGGCACGGTTTTACTTGTTTGATATATACATATATAGGTATCCAGCACGGGTATTCCAATCACGCCTCTGCCTAACTTTGAGCATTTTTACGTATTTCTCTGTTACACTTCTCTGTCCTTAAATCTTTGCCTCAAATATTTCTTTCTTTTATTTATTAACAATTCAATTTTGTTTTGATAAAATGCAATTTACTAATCCCAAAGGTAAAGGTTATAACAAAAATGAAATTTTCTTTTCATATCCATGCAGTTTTTCTCCGAGTACAATAATACAAGCAAAAATATACAAAAAACAAAAAAAAACCAAAATCGAGTTTTTCGGTGGTGTTGGCAAGGATTAAAGAATGTTGAATTGGTATTTTGGGCTGTGGTGGTATGGTCTCTGGTCTCCCATGAAAACAATTCATTGTTATATATCCGATTTTATGTGGTTTCTCTTGCCTTAAAATCGGTGTGTGCGTCTATGTGTTTGTGTGCTTATGTGGGTGTCTTGTTAAGCAAAAAGAATAATGCATGATCAAATCAATGGCAATACAAAATAATACGAGGAAAAATATTCTGACACTCACAATGTGAGTCTCTGACACACATACACACACACACACTAACACTCTCCACTTATTCTCCAATGAGATGTCGCACAGCATATTTATTTCCTTTTATTCCTGCTCTTTGTTTTTTTTTGTTTCTTGTTCTCCAAAATGAACGCAAGCTAAAATCAACGCAATGACATCGATTTCCGTTTCCTGTTTTCCTTGACTATCCTCAATGACGGCTGTGCCATTGTTTTGCTTTGCTGGTGCTCCTCGTCTGCTGTGCTTGCTTGCGGTAACATTTTGTGGTTAAAAATGTATTGCACATTTTGTTTATTATATTTTGCTTTCCTGATTGGATGGATATCCACACAAAAAAGCACTTTTCAAATTTCAGCCTTTGATGGTGGCATTTCTTCGTCCTTGGGTAGCAATGTCTCCAAGGGGGGTAGATGATTTAATTTGGTAGCGGAAGCAAACGAAATAAAGCAAATCGAAATTGATTCCTTGGGGTGTTTTCTAAATATTGTAGTAAGCATTGACAAAAATGGATTTGCCATTTAATTTCAAATAGTTTGATTCTTGAAAATTATTGACAAATTTAAACAAAGATTGAGCTAAGTAAAATGTTTGAAGGATTTTGGACAAAATTTGAAAGAAAATTAAAGTCAAAAAACCTAAACGAAAATTTCTTGTCATTGACAATTTTGTAAAGATGTAAATATGAGAGATCGATCTATATGACAGCTATATCCAAATCTGGACCGATCTGGGCCAAATTAAATGGGATGTCGAAGAGCCCAACACAATTCGCTGTCCCAAATTTCGGCAATAAATCGGACAATAAATGCGTCTTTTATGGGCCAAAGACCTTAAGTCGACAGATCGGTCTATTCAAATCTGCACCGATCTGGGCCAAATTGCAGAAAGATGTCGAAGAGCATAAGACAGCTCACTATCCCAAATCTCGGTGACATCGGGCAATAATTAAGCCTTTTATGTGCTCAAAACCTTAAATCTAGAGATCGGTTTATATGGCAGCTATATCCCAATCTGGACCGATCTCCGAAAAATTGCAGAAAGATGTCGAGGGACCTAACGCAATTCATTGTTTCAAATTTCGGCGACATCGGACAATAAATGCGCCTTTTATGCGCCCAAAACCTTAAATCGAGAGATCCGTCTATATAGATTCAAATCTGGACCGATCTGGGCCAAATTGAAGAAGGATGTCGAAGGGCCTAATGCAACGCACTGTCCCAAATTTGAGCAAAATCGGATAATAATAGTGGCTTTTTTAGGCTTTAGACCATAAGTCGGCGGAACGGTCTATATGGGGGCTATATCAAGATTTAGTCCGATATAGCCCATCTTCGAATTTAACCTGCCTATGGACAAAAAAATATGTGCAAAGTTTAAGCTCAATATCTCTATTTTAAAGACTGCAGGGTGATTTCAACAGACAGGCGGACAGACGGACGGACATGGCTAGATCGTCCCAAGATTTAAGCGATTATCCCAAATTTTAAGCGACATCGGACAATAAATGAGCCTTTTATGGGCCCATAAATCGAGAGATCGATCTGGTAGCTATATCCAAATCTGGACCGATCTGGGCCAAATTGAAGAAGGATGTCTAAAGGCCTAACACAACTCACTGTCCGAAATTTTGGCAAAATCGGACAATAAATGGGCTTTTTATGCACCCAAAACCTTATGTCGAGAAATCGGTCTATATAGATCCAAATCTGGGCCGATCTGTGCCAAATTGAAGAAGGATGTCGAAGGGCCTAACGAAGGGCCACTGTCCCAAATTTAAGCGAAATCGGATAATAAATGTGGCTTTTATGGGCCTAAGACCCTTAATCGGAGGATCGGCCTATATGGTAGCTATAATCAAAACTGGACCGATCTGAGTGAAATTAAAGAAGGATGTCGAAGGGCCTAACACAACCCACTGTCGGAAATTTTAGCAATAACATCGGATAATAATTGGGGCTTTTATGGGCCTTAAAGGGGTTTAAAAGGTGAAGCCCGCAACCAGATGAGTCAGTTCGCCAGCGGCAAGCGCACCGTTTCGATTGAGGCGAAGTTGAACTTTCACTACAAATGGAATTATCAAAAACAGGCTAGGGGTGACAAATGGGTAGGCAGTTTAGCCTTTACCATATACCCTCGTGTAGGTAGAACGTGCAGTGGAGTTAGCCTAGATTGTTGTATCGCCAATTTTTCCGTCGTCGAAGTCTTGATGAGGCGTCGAACGTCATTACACTTTCCCCGAGACAAACCCATGCCATTGGAATGCTTATAAAACCAGCGCCGTCTGAGTGTTTATGAGGCGTCGAACTCCGTTGCTCTTGCACTTCGAAACGGAGATTAGTATTAAATAAGAAGAATGTGTTTAACGATAGACACAGATAAATGTGATGTATGGTATAGTGTCTGCGTGCGTTGAAAAGCAAATTATTGAAAAATAAATGTTTGTAGCGTTTGTTAAATACAACAAGTAAGAGCGTGCTAAGCTCGGCCGGGCCGAATCTTATATACCCTCCACCATGGATCCAAAACATCATTTTGTAGATAGGTATCCACCGCCCAGAAGCCTTTAGGTGGATCTACATGTTCTAGAGCGTGAGGTTCAGCGTTATAAGAACGAACCTCTAGGTCAAACGGCATATTAAACCGGTGTAGACAACATTTATGCAGATAAGGTAGTAGATGCGGTGAATAGCTAAGAGGGTGAATGTGGTCTTTGAAGAACCACCGCCTCCCTTTGCAACTGAAGAAATTGATTTCTCCGGGCAAGCCAGACTAGTTGTGGCCTAGATACGATCCGGAAATGCAACCGTCTCTACTTCTACAGAGCAAGGATTGATGCCAACTTGCAGAATTTGTGTCCCGATTATGACCTGGGACCACACGACACATGTCACCAACGATTATTTAACTGCCAAGTCAGACCCACACGACTCAATTCCAGATCCCTCTGGACGCACCCCAACTTAGTCGCAGAGTTTCTGGATATGGACATTCAACTGTACCATGCGAATGAAATAACACAACACATTGCTCCAACAGCAACAAACAGACAGACGGTGGTAGCTTAATGATAACAGGAAGTGATTCTAAGCTGAATGAATGTTGATTTATTAGATTTTTATTTTAAGTTTTTAGCCTTTGTTCTTTAATTGTCAAACTTTCATTTACCATCACTTACTTGCTTAAACTTCAGCAAATTAAAGTTTAGATATTTTTAATATTACAATACTTTAAATGTTTATTTACCTTAGGTCATATACACAATTTACCCAACGTATATGAGTAAAATGCCTGCATGTAGCTATTTCCCCACACACTCGTATATATTACATACACCGTTATAATGTATATACTCTAGAAAGACATTTTCACTTCCAGATATAAAAAATATGTCTCGTACACTCTCATGTAGGTGTATACGAGTCTGTTTTTGTTGCTTTTGGGGGGTATTTTTTAATAATCTCCTTCGAAATGTTTATCAAAAATAATGCGGAAATCCTTTATGATCCTTTGGCAAACAAGCATTAAAACATAATGTCTTTAACACTTTTAACACAGTGCTGAGATATGGCAAAGGCTCAGACATTCCCACACACACACACACACACACATTTACACAAACCCACACTGAGGCTAAAAAACACATGTAGGGACTTTTAGGGTTAAAATGTTCAGTAACAATCTGGTACAGGATGTAAAGACATTAGAGTGGCATGAAAAAAGACAAGTAACAAGGAAACGAGTAAAAATGTGCCAAGTTCAGCGGGGCCTCCACAAAAGTTGGCATTGTCCAAGTTTTTTGAACGGCTTCTCTTTATTGGCAGAATCAAAAACAAGTTAAAGCGTGCTTAGTTCGGGAATCTTGGGAACCCACCACCATGGATTTTACTAAAATATGGGAGCTATATCTAGCTATAAAACGAATGTACAAAATTTCAACCAAATCGGTTGAAAATTGAGGCTTCCGGGGGCTCAAGAAGTCAAATCGGGAGATCGGTATATATATTAGCTATATCAGGTTATAAACTGGCTGATACGGGATAATTATGAGCACCACACAGGCTGGAACTTTGAACTTCGACTTGCGTTGTGTCGATTGTTATCACGAGAAGCTTAGCTGAAAGTTACCGGGCTCTTCCACAGGTTGCGGATAATGGAAAGCTCCGTTTTTATGCGGAGTAGCTGCAAATGCGGCCGCGGGCAGTCAGCGATTTTCGAGAAGAGAGTCTCAGTGAGGAGTCAGGTGGCACTGGCTCTTAATTAAAAACTAGGTGCCAATGATACTCGAGATGACAAGGCGAGTTATTGGCGCCTTAAAATAACCAAGGGCCAACATCGGCGTCTGTTCCCTGGTTAGGGGCGGCGAGCGTCGGATCTTGGAGCAAGCGGCTCACCACAACGAGGGATACATGTGCAATCCCACAAAACCCATGCGGTTGGGGCGCTGGGCCAGTAATCCGCCCCCGGAAAACTGAGAACTACTCTGAGAAAGAAAGGAATAGTAAAAACGGACCCCCCAACGTTGACGACCCACGTAAACGAAAAATGGACCATGATTTGCGGAATGTCCGCACTCTCTATAGAGAAGGTGCAGTATACGCACTGGCGGATGTATTAGAGAAGTACAAGGCAGATATTACCGCCTTACAGGAAGTGTGATGGAATGGGAATGGCGTCACTAGAACACCAAACGGTGACGAACTATTCTATAGCTGCCATAACACGAGACATGAATTTGGCTATGGATTTGTGGTTAGTCTGAGACTGAAATATCTTGTCGCCAGCTTTACTCCGGTGGATAAGAGACTACCCACAATCCGCATAAAAGTCAAATTCTTCATCATCAGCCTTATTTGTGCCCATGCCCCGATGAAAGACAAAGAGGAGCAGACCAAGGATATTTTCTACGAGCGCCTAGAGAGAGAATATGACCGCTGCCCCGCCCATGATATTAAAATAGTTCTGGGAGATTTTAATACAAAGATAGGGTGTCATCCTTCCCTATCTTTGTGTCATCCTTCCCTATCTTTGTGTCATCCTTCCCTATCTTAGTTCGTCCAACAGTCGGAAAGTTTAGCCTCCACAAGATAAGTAATGGGTTTGAGGTTGATATATTTCGCCGCGGCAATAAACATGGTAGTTAGTAGCACCAGATTTCAACATAAAAATATTCACAACGCCACATGGCCGATCAAAACACGAGAAACCAAATTGATCACGTTGTGATAGATGGAAGGCATTCATCCAGCGTGTTAGATGTACGATCGATCCGTGGAGCGAATATAGATTCGGATCATTACCTTGTTGCAGCAAAGGTTCGCACCCGTTTGAACATGGCGAGGAAAGTACGATCTGACAATTCACGAAAGCTGGACATTGAAAAGCTGCAAACACAACTGACCCAACTGCTTGATGAAAGCACTCCTTGTTCCGATGATATAAAGGCGCAGAGGCAAACTATTGTCCACTCCATGGAGGTATCGGAAGCATTCCCCAAGAAACCCGTGGTACGACCAAGAAAGTCAAGATGCTACTGAATCCAAGAATTGGGCATACAAAGCAACCCTGCAATCAGTAGCAAAGTGCCAGAGGAAGAATAGGTATCGGGAGAAAAGGAGGTAGAAGAAAAACTTATTCCGCCGAAACAAAAAGGAAATGGAAAGTCATGAGTGTGAGTGAATAGAGATGTACAGGAGTCAGAATTAAGGCCGGAAGTTCTTCCAAAGAAATAAACGTCAAACCAATGGCTTTGGTGCAAGCACTTCCTCCTGCAAAGACAAAGAAGGAAATTTAGTAACTGACATAGATAGCATGCTGAGGATATGGAAAGAGCATTTTACCGAGCTGCTAGTGTCCGACGTTGGCGGCGAAGTGGATACCGCAGAACCAATCCCTGATGATGGTATAGAATGTTTACCTCCTAGTCAGAATGAGATCCAAGTAGCAGTGACCCGACTGATGAAATTCAAGGCAGCAGGAGCCGACGGGTTACCTGCTGAACTATTTAAGACCGGAGGCGACAAGGTAGTGCTTGGAGTGTTTGAGAGAAATATTCTTCGTAATATATATGGACCAGTTTGCTTAAATGGAGAATGTGGGCGTCGTATGAACCACGAGCTCTATGACGACGATAGCATAGTTAGACTTATCAAAAAACAACGGCTGCGTTGGCTTGGTCATTTTGTCAGAATAGATGAAGAAACTCCAGCAAAGAAGTCCTTCGAAGGCAAACACGGTGGAACACGCATACCGGGACGACCAATAGCCCGATGGAAAGATCAAGTGAAGGGAGACACCTCGAAACTTGGTGGGACACACCTCGAAACTTGGAGTCAGAGATTATAAAATGAAGGCGCATTTAAAATCCGTTAGGAACCAAAAAGAAGAATATTTTGTTCTACAAAATTGAAAGAAATAGACCACTCAATGTCCTTGGCGAATTCGGTCCAAATCGGACCGTATTTCGATATAGCTGCTATTGGGGCATTAATTATGCATTTTTCACCGGACTATGACGAGTTCGGCCCGGCCAAACTACCAAGCTCTTACTTGTTTTTTATACCCTCCACCATAGGATGGGGGGTACACTAATTTCGTCATTCTGTTTGTAACTACTCGAAATATTCGTCTCAGACCCAATAAAGTAAATATATTCTTGATCGTCGTGACATTTTATGTCGATCTAGCCATGTCCGTCCGTCTGTCCGTCCGTCTGTCTGTCCGTCCGTCCGTCTGTCTGTCTGTCGAAAGCACGCTAACTTCCGAAGAAGTAAAGCCAGCCGCTTGAAATTTTGCACAAATACTTCTTAGTGCAAGTCGGTTGGTAATGTAAATGGGCCATTTCGGTCCATGTTTTGATATAGCTGCCATATAAACCGATCTCGAGTCTTGACTTCTTAAGACTCTAGAGGGCGCAATTCTTATCCGATTTGAATGAATTTTGGCACGACGAGTTTTGTTATGATATCCAACAACTGTGGTAAGTATGGTTTAAATCGGTCCATAACCTGATATAGCTGCCATATAAACCGATCTTGGGTCTTGACTTCTTTAGCCTCTAGAAGGCGCAATTCTTATCCGATTTGAATGAAATTTTGCACGACGTGTTTTGTTATGATATCCAACAAATGTGGCAAGTATGGTTCAAATCGGTTCATAACCTGATATAGCTGCCATATAAACCGATCTGGGATCTTGACTTCTTGAGTCTAAAGGCTCTAGAGGGTCGCAATTTGCCTGAAATTTTGTACGACGGATTCTCTTATGACCATCAACATACGTGTTAATTATGGTCTGAATCGGTCTATAGCCCGATACAGCTCCCATATAAATCGATCTCTCTATTTTACTTCTTGAGCCCCCAAAGGGAGCAATTCTTATTCAAATTGGCTGACATTTTACACGGGTCTCCAACATATAATTTAATTGTGGTCCAAACCGGACCATATCTTGATATCGCTCTAATAGTAGAGCAAATCTTTTCTTATACCCTGTTTTGCCTAAGAAGAGATGCCGGGAAAAGAACTCGACAAATGCGACCCATGGTGGAGGGTTTATAAGATTCGGCCCGGCCGAACTTAGCACGCTTTTACTTGTTTCTTTTTTTTTCAGTACAACCTATTACACACAAAGACTTATCTCTAAGTCGTCATAGAGGTAGGAATACACATAATGGTAGACTTATGATTTTAACGGTGTGGTTAAAAGCTTTGAATTTATTTTGGTACATATATGAGACAGTTAGTAACAAAACGGATTCTCTTGAAATATGTTTCTACTGCTCAGTCTCAAGTTCTTTAACTTTTGAGTAGAAAAGACGACGGCGACAATAAACAGAGGTCTGTCTTTAGTTTCTTTTTTTTGTGTATTTAATTGTCGTTTAAGTAGAAGTTTTTTTCTGAAATGGTTCTCATCATTTGTATTGCCTTATCATATACAAAAGACTTAATCTCTCTAGAATAATCATGGCAACAAGAGAATAGCTTTTTCATCACCATTAGCCCTCCCTTCTTTGTTCAATTGTGGTTTGACAAAGTTGGGGGCCTAACATGAAACTCCTTCGTGTGAAAGAAGGCGGAAACTCAAGGAAATGGAGGTTTTTCTTTGCCATACCAAGGAAATTTCATTTTGACTGTTCCACCCTAAAAATAAATTTATAATTTCCCCACACTTAATTAGACACTTAGTTTTTAAAAAAAGAAAAAAAGCGTTTGAAGTGTAATTTATTTTTGTTTGGGTAAAAATTAAATTTCCAGCAATTAAACAAAAATTGTATCCTAGTAGCTTTTCGTCGTGTTTAACTGCCCACAGATGTTGGCAAATAAGCCATAGAAGCATACATACGTAAGGTTTTCCCGTGATAAAAAGACAAGCATTTTTTTGCAAATAGGCAAACGCCTATCCTCCACTTTGTGTCTTTAGCTCCCAATAAGCAAAATACGGAATTTACTGGCGATGGGTTAACGACAACGCGTATCAGCACCATGTCCAAAGTTGAATGTAGCAATTTCTAAGGAATCTATTTAAGAATTGTTATACGAAATAGCCAAAAATGAAATGAAATTGGGAAAATGAACATGGGGATGGGGTTTAGCAAACATTGTGCTTCTCCCTTCTTGCAGAATAGACGTCTCTCCCCACTCGTTTTCTACCGATACCTATCCTTCGGCTGTGACGTTGCTTCTGGCCATAAAGCTGCCCTGTATGCCGCATTGTTAGCTTCAGTAGCTTGCTCCTTGGGGAAGGGAGTGCTTTCTGTAAGCAATTAGTTCGGCCGAGTGGATTATGCCGTTTTCACCTGTTGTTTTAAAGCTTTCCGAAGTCCAGCTTCCGTGCAGTGTCAGATCGTTCACTTCTCGCCACACTAAGATGGGTACGAACCTTTGCTGCAACAAGGTAACGATCCGGATCGAGGTTCGCCCATCGGTTCGATAGTACACCAAATACGTTGGTTGAATGCCTTCCATCTTTCCAGGTACAGCCATGTGGCCATCTGAATCCTTGGAAAGGCTATAAGAAAATAACAATATCAAATTATGGTTCATTTCGGACCATAATTGTACTGAATATTGGAGACCATAGTAGAAGTCATTGTATAAAATTTCAGCCAAATCTAGTAGGAATTGCGTACTTTAGGGGCTGAAGAAGTAAAATAGGGAGGTCGGTTTATTGGGCAACTGCATTAAGCTATAAACCGAATCATGCCATTTTCGACACGTATGTTAAAGGTCATAAGATAAGCCGTTGTACAAAATTTTAGCTAAATCAAATAATAAAAGCGCCCTCTAGTGGCTCAAGAAGTCAAGACCCAGATCAGTTTATATGGAAGCTATATCAGGTTATGGACCGATTTGAACTATTCTTAATACAGTTGTTGGAAGTCATAACAAAACACGTCATGCAATATTTTAGCCAAATCGGACAGGAATTGCTCCCTGTAGAGGCTAAAGAAGTCAAGTCCACAGATCGGTGTATATGGCAGCTATATCAGGTTATGAACCGATTTCAACCATACTCGCCACAGTTGTTGGAAATTATAACAAAACACCTCGTGCAAAATTTAAGCCTAATCGGATAAAAATTGGGCCCTCTAGCGGCTCAAGAAGTCAAGATCCCAGATCGGTTTATATGGTAGCTATATCATAACATGGACCGACATAGCCCATTAACAATACCAACCGACCTACATTTATAAGAGGTATTCATGCAAAATTTCAAGCGGCTAGCTTTACTTCTTCGAACGTTAGCGTGCGTTCGACAGACGGACGGACAGATGGACGGACAAACGGGCGGACAGACGGACGGAGATGGCTAGACCAACTTAAAAGTCATGTCGATCACGAATATATATATATATATACATTATGGGGTCTTAGACGAATATTTCGAGGAGTTACAAACAGAATGACGAAATTAGTGTCCTATGGTGGTGGGTATAACAATATGCCGTTTGAGAACGGGAAAGGATCACTTTGGCATCTCTTTGAAATGGTTAGAGCTGAAGTGCTTTGCGTGCAAAATTTTTAAGGTCATAGGTTGTCCGGGAACCTTTTGCCAGGCCCTTAAAGTTGGTCACCTCGGTCCATACTCTGATATAGCTGCCATATAAACCAATCTGAGATCTTGAGTTCTTGGGCTTTTAGAGAGCGCATTTCTCATTCGACTTGGCACAAATTTTGTACAACGGCTTCTCCTGCCGTTGGCCTTCAACATACGTGTGCAATATGGTCTGAATCGATCTATAGCTTGACACGGCTCCCATATAAACCGATCTCCCGATTTTGCTTCTTGAGCCCCGAATCGGACTATAACTTGATATAGTTTCTCCTCCTCCTCCGTCCATATTCATTATTCTTTGTTTGCCTAAAAAGAGATACTGCGCAAAGAACTAGGTGGAGTGTATATAAGATTCGGCCCGGCCGAACTTAGCACGCTCTTACTTGTTTCTGATGGTCTCGCCGGGATTTGAACGCAGGCGCGTCATAGGCGGGCAAGCCAACCTCTGCGGTACGGTGGCCTCTTCCCACCGCCAGCATTAGGAGGGGAAAACCACAGCTGAAAAATTTTTCTAATGGTCTCGCCGGGATTCGAACGCAGAAGAAGTTTTACATGGCATAGTACCTCATAAATGCTGCCAGCATTAGGAGTGGAAAACCACAGCTGAGAATTTTTTCTAATGGTCTCGCCGGGATTCGAACGCAGAAGAAGTTTTACATGGCATAGTACCTCACAAATGCTGCCAGCATTAGGAGTGTGTAATAGCAAGACTAAGTTCTTATGTCATGCCTTTAGACTCTCTTACGTTTTGGCTGGAATTAATTTTTTATATCTTAATTCTAAATCGGCAAATAAAAAAAAAAACCTAATTGACTTTACCCGTAATTTACCAGGCGGTACTGCCTGATTTATACAGTACAAGTTACGTACACACGTAGTTAGTCAATCGACTAATCATAGCTAGCTCCTAGTACTCTTTATCGTACTAGTTACTTAGCACGCTAAAACTGCTCATTATTCCAACACTGCTGCTTACCTCGTTTGCACAAATATTTTACAGCTTCCTTTTTCAATCAATATTCAAAGAGATCACACATCGAGAAAGATCAGTGGAATTAGTTAAAAGTCTATAAATCTTGTGAAATCTCGCCATCCAATTAAAATTCTAAAATAATTTTCCCTTATAAGGAGCTTAAATTCTTTATTGTATTGGAAAAGGTAAATCTTGAGCAAATGGTGCATAAAATATTATTTTTGTAAAACGACGACTATTTTTATAGAAATTGGCGAAGGAAAAAGTTACTTGCGGCTGTCCGCACGTGGTTTACATAAATTTCCAAGTCCAAATTTTCATCCCATTGAACCAATAAATCGGACTAAACGCGGAGCATCGGCAGGAAGGAAAAAAAAGAAGAAGCCAAGAAATTATTAAAAACGGGTCTGGTGGCAGAAGCCTTTTCAATTTGTCTTCACATACCACCAGAGCCCTTAGTTTTTTCTTCCCTCGCTAAACCTTCCCAAGAACGAGATATCATACAAGATCAGGCTGTCCAGTGCTAAGTGTTAAATAACATCCAAGCTGTGCCACAGTTCTCTGGTTTAAGAGCACTTGGAAATACCCGACAGAGGCCTTTATAAGTGCTATAGGCAGCCCCACCACATGGCGGCAGTGAGTTTATTATAAGCCACGTGAGCACCTATAATCCCACTGGGATCGGAAAGATGACCTTCTAAGTTTCCGAAGAATATGAAGACCCTCAATTAATGGAGCACTTTGTTCTAAAATAGTGTTCCAAAGTACACCAACGAATGAAAGTCTGGCCCAACTCTTGTCTACAAGTTAAAAGATGACGAAACCAGAAGTTGTGCATCGAATGGCGCTACCACTAGCCTTGTAATGGCGTTATAATTTTTTTGTATCTCTTGCAAGAAGCTAGATTTAAATTAGTTTAATATCTTTATCTTAATTTGACCATTACCAGGTATTTTTTCCAATATTCATATTAATCATCATCATCATATCGATAATTAACCACCTTACAAGTCTCTTAATATCTAGCAAAAGTCTATTACCATCAGAACATAATTATCATCAACCCATCGATCGCTGAGGCCTCAACGTGTTGGTTTGGTATGGTGAGTAGAGTACCTTAATTATCATTAAAAAGAGAAAAATATCCATATGATTAATGATGATTTACAATTTATGAATGAGAACGCAAAGCGTAGTAAAATACCTCCCACACAAAAGAGAGGAATGGTTGGAATGAACCCATAATTTTGTTGCTATCAGTGCCCTTAATCGTAGATTCTTAAGCCACAGTGTACAGACATATATATGGCAAACTGCAATGTGAAAAAAAACATACATACGTTTAGTTTTGTTTTTGTTTTACGACTACGCTTTGAACTTGAAACTCATTCATGGATTTTGTTGTACTTCATTGATAATATTTAGAGAAAAAGATCAATGAAGGAAGATTGCATAGAGGCACAGTGTTACGAATCATTATTCTTGAGAAATTTAAATTATCAAAAATAATTAAAAATAAAAAAAAAATATTAGTATTAATTAGTATCTAGCCTACGGTTTAGAAAATATAAAAATTTTACGAAATTAACATTTTTCTATATTCACAATGAAGTCACGTACTATTCTCTATTCTATATATGTATTCTCCCATCATCGTGTTAACTAATAAAATGACTGAATTGTTTCAAAAAAATAGTTTTGAAATGGAAATCAAGTCGAGCATAATGTTGCGTTAAATTCATCCTAAGGTCTCCTGTGTGATCGGTTGTGTCAGGGGTTGCAATGTGGGTTCCTAGGAAAATATACGCCTCTAGGAAATTAGGCTGGTGAGGGTTTTGAGACGCGGATCTATGTCCATCTGGTAGATCCATTTGTTTATGGTGGGATCAATACTTTTTTCAGTTTTATTCTCAATATTGTTTATATGACCATAGAGGGGCTTTGTGTTGTTTGTTTTTTTTTTTACTATGGTTGTCTGGCTACGTAGATTTTATAAAGTAGAATGAATTATAGTTAATCCAAGGGAGTCTATATAAAATTTTGTAATAACAGTGCGGTTATAGAAAATTGAGACACGAACTCCCCCATAATCCCGACTGCTAGCTAGCTTATTGATGGCTCCCGCCGTCTCTGTTTTCATAGCCGTGGAAAAGGCTGTTTGTAGGATCAGCCAAATCAACCTTGAGACTTTAACTCAAGCAAAAGTTAAATAATTTACATTACAAGTGGAAAACCACAGCTGAGAATTTTTTCTAATGGTCTCGCCGGGATTCGAACGCAAAAGAAGTTTTACATGGCATAGTACCTCATAAATGCTGCCAGCATTAGGAGGGGAAAACCACAGCTGAATTTTTTTTCTAATGGTCTCGCCGGGATTCGAACGCAGAAGAAGTTTTACATGGCATAGTACCTCACAAATGCTGCCAGCATTGGAAGGGGAAAACCACAGCTGAAAATTTTTTCTAATGGTCTCGCCAGGATTGGAACGCAGGCGCGTCAAAGGCGGATGTGCTAACCTCTGCGGTACGGTGGCTTCCTACCATAAGAACCGATCCCCCTATTTTGAGCCTCTAGACGGCGCAAGGACGTGTTTTGTTATGATTTCCAATAATTTTGTTGAGTACGGTTCAAATCGGTCAATAACGTGATATACCTGTCATATAAACCGATCTGGGATCTTGACTTCTTGAGCCTATAGGGGGCATAGTTATTATCCCATTTGGCTGAACAACGGCTTCTCGGGTACTAATCGGTCTATAGCCTTATAAAGCTCCCATATGAACCGATCTCCCTATTTTACTTCTTGACCCTCTACAGGGAGCAATTCCTATTCGATTTGGCTGAAATTTGGCATGACGTGTTTTGTTATTACTTCCAACAACTGTATTTAGTATGGTTCAAATCGGTCCATAACCTGGTATAGCTGCCATATAAACCGATCTGGGGTTTTGACTTCTTGAGCCTCTAGAAGGCGCAATTATTATCCGAGTTGGCTGAAATTTTGCGTGAGGTGTTTTGTTATGACTTTCAACAACTGTGCTAAGAAAAGTTCAAATCGGTCCATAACCTGATATAGCTTTCGTTTAAACCGATCTGGGGTCTTGACTTCTTGAGCCTCTAGAGGGCATAATTATTTTCCGATTTGGCTAAAATTTTGTACAAAGGCTTCTCCCGTGAACTTCAACATACGTGTCAAATATAGTCTGAACCGGTCTATAGGAGCTCCCCTATAAAAATATTTCCCTATTTTATTTCTTGAGCCCCTAAACGGCGCAATTCTTATTCGAATTGGCTGACTTCTTTTATGGTGTTCAACATTCAATTCAATTATGGTTCCAATCAGACCATATTTAGCTTCTATATATATCTTTCATCCGATATGATTTATTATGACTGTAAAAGCCACAATTTTAGTCCGAACTTTACAAACTTTTGAACGAAGTGTTCAATTTGACGTTTGTTCATTTCATTAAAATTGGCCCCAGTTTAGTATGGCTTCCATATATATCTGACCTGATATGTACTGTTATGGCAATAGTAGCCATATTTTGTTGGGTTCGTTATAAAATTTTACTGCTCCCGCATATGCTTGATAGTAGTAGGCAGACCTGGTGGTGTAGGTTATTATATAGTAGGCTCCGCCCGATTTTTGGTTTTCCTTACTAGTATCATTCTACAGGTGAACTCGTGACACATTTTAGCTCATTACCTTTAAGGGATGTTAAAAATAGCTACTCAGGTGACTCCACGGGGAGGTTTGAAATGAACTAAGGTCAAGATAAGCCTGGATTTCGCTAAGCTAAAATAAATCAGCACCGCTGCTTGGTTTCCAATATCCCAAAGTCACGAACAATGGTGGTGTAGGATTTAAAATTGTGGTGAATTGGCAACACATGGTGTTAGTTACCCTCCATACGGATAGAGCAGCATTTAGACAGACCTCCTGAATTAGAGTCTTGGGTTTTTAAAATGCATATAATTTCTTAGATTTTGACAAAATTTTTCCTTGGTGATGGCGATCCTTAGTTCAGCTTGGAGTCCAATATGTATTTTGACTGGACTCTATGTACATATTTATCTGCCTAAAATATAACTCTAAAAGTTTTAAGGTAAGGTCAATATTTAAACATCAATGACAAAATGAATATGTATATCCTCATTCTATGGTAGGGGAATAAAATGAATCAATATTCTGTTTTAGCCATAATTCTCTATACATTGTATTTTGCTTCCATTCGCATAAACTAATCTTATTGAGTAAAGTGATGCCTGCCTGTCTCCATGGAATGCAAATCCATCATTTCATTTTGCTATTCAACATTGAAGCCTTTTCATACCCTCCTCCATAGTGTAGGGGATATAATCATTTAGTCATTCCGTTTGCAACACATCGAAATTTTCGACCTTAAAAAGTATAAATATTTCGGATCGTGGTAAAATTCTAAGGCGATTTAACAATGTCCGTATATCTGTCCGTCCGTCTGTTGTAATCATAAGACAGCCTTCAAAAATTGAGATATTGAGCTGAAATCTGGCACAGATACGTCTCTTTGCTGGACGCAATTTAAATTCTTGAACGGGCTAAATCAGACTATATTTGGACATGCCTGCCGTATAGATCTACCGATTAAGGGTCTGAAATGCTTAAAAGATGCATTTCTTCCCCGTCTTCGCTGAAATCTGTGAATCAGTGAAGTGATTTAAGCCTCCCGAAATCCGATATATATTTTTGTTCGTCGTGACATTTTAAGTCGATATAGCCATGTCCGTCCGTCTGTCTGTCGAAAGCACGCTAACTTTCGAAGGAGTTAAGCCAGCTGCTTGAAATGTTGCACAAATACTTCTTATTTGTGTAGGTCGGTTGGGATTGCAAATGGGCTATATCGGTCCATGTTTTGGTATAGCTGCCATATAAACCGGTCTAGGGTCTTGACTTCTTGAGCCACAAGAGGGCACAACTTTTATCGGATTGGAATGAAATTTTGCATGGCGCGACAACAACTGTGCTGAGTATGGTTGAAATCGGTCCATAACCTGATATAGCTGCCATATACACCGATCTCGGGTCTTGACTTCTTGAGCCACTAAGGGGCACAATTCTCATCCGATTTAGCTGAAATTTGAACTGGGTGTTTTATTGCGACTTCCAATAACTCTGCCAAATGTGTTTCAATTCGGTCCATAACCTGATATAGCTGCCATATAAACCGATCTGGCATCTTGACTTCTTGAGCCTCAAGAGGGCGTAATTATTATCCGATTTGGCCGAAATTTTGTACAACGGTTCCTCCCACGACCTCCAAGATACGTATCAAATATGGTCTGAATCGGTCTTTAGCCTGATACAGCTTCTATATAAACCGAACTCCCGATTTTATTTCTTGAGCTCCTAAAAGGCAAAATTCTTATTCGATTTGGCTGAAATTTTGCACATAGACTTCTACTGTGGTCTCCAACATTCAATTCAATTAGCACATTTCTTTTCTTTTATCCTTTGTTTGTCTAGCAAGAGATACCGGGAAAGAACTCGATAAATGCGATCCATGGTGGAGTGTATATAAGATTCCACCCTGCCGAACTTAGCATGCTTTTACTTATTTCCTATAGCCTATTTACTTCTTTTATTCTATTACTATGCCGTTATTCTGTCCATGAATATTAAAAAACTATTTTTGTTTTTTGCTGATTCACAAGCAAAAAGACAAAACCAGGGCCATCTCACCCATACTGTGGTTATAAACTCGTATAATAATGAAGCATACTGATGTTGCATTTGCCACATGGTTGGTTAGTTTAAGGCAACCTCAGCATCTGTTTTCGCGTTATTCGCCTTCTGTGAGAGTATAGAAAGTAAACTCCACATATCATTATAATTGATTGATAAATGAATGAGTCAGATTTGAATAGGCAGCACACTGCACTACTAATCAAATATGAGGATGAAGGCGAGGCAGAGCATACCTTTTATCATAGCTAGTGGAAAAAGGCTTCATATGGTCAATGATGACTCTCAGAGGACATATTTTTCTACACATACTAGCCGAACCGGGCCCGTTCCGCTGCGCCTTCTTTAATTCTCTAATGTCTTTTTAGGGTTGGAACACCTCGCCCTGAATGCGGATATAGAATTCGTGACTATGACCCTGAACGCGTTCGAATCCTACCGGGAACATCGGACAAAGCGGTTTTTATCCCCTCTTAATGTTGCCGACATTTGCGAGGTACAATGCCATGCATGGTCATTTAAATTAAAGTTTCTCCAGAGAGATGTCGCACTGCGAGACGCCGTTCGAACTCGGCTATAAAAAAAGATCCCTTATCATTCAGTTTAAACTTGAATCGGAAAGCACTCATTGATGTATGAGAATTTGCTCCTTCTCGATTTGTGGTGGTAATATTCTTCCATAGGGTAATGTTCTCATTAGGGGAGGGATGGCACCTAAGTCATTTCGATTCAAATATGGATATTGCCATGGCCGGTAAATATGAACCGTTTGTAGGGTTTTTTGGGGCTAGGGCGGCCACCGGCACTTTGCACTGAAAATAGATATCAAAATCGTTCCTTATTCCCAACGGAAATTAAGTTCAGTTTAGGGGGTGCTTTAAGGTGTACCCCAAAACACTTGGCCCCAAAATTGGATATCAAATTAGTTTTCTACTTTAAAATACCATTCAGTTGAGTCCCATATTGTCATAATGGGTCAAATAACCCATTTGGCGTATCTTTAGGAGGAAAAGCGCCACCTTGACTTGAACGCAAATTTTAATGTCTTATTCTTAATCTACTCCCTAATACCTTTCATTTGAGTCCCATATGGCCATGGTCGGATAATATGCCCATTTGGGGGTATTTGGGGGTGGGCGACCTCTAATACTTGGACCTAATGTTTTATGCCATATTTGTAATCTACTCCCTAATACTTTTCATTTGAATCCCATATTGACATGAACTTCGAATACATCTGTTTAGAGAAGCTTTGGGGTTTTGGGGGGGCTTGGTTACTTAGATCCAAATTTTAATACCATATTCGTTTTCTGGTCTCCAATACCTTTCATTTGATACCCTTATTGTGCTCATCGGACCACTTTCGGATATGGGAGGCGCGGTAAGGGGAAGGGTCCGCCTCCACCCGATAACTAAAAACTATATAGCCTATGTTTCCTTCCAGACAAACGTACACAATATATGAACATTTTAAGAAAATCGGTTCAGCCAAGTATCATATAGTCATAATGCGTCTAATGGCGTTTTTGAAGGGTGGCGTGACCCCCTACACTTTTATCTGATTTTGTATGGCAGATTCGAAAACTACTCCCGATTACCTTTCATTTAAGCCCCATATTGAAATGAACGTCCAATATGGCTGCTTGGAAGAGCTTTGGGGTTGGGGTGGCCCGATGGGTACTTAGACTCAAATTTACCATATTCGTATTCTACTCTCCAATACCTTTCATTTGATACCTATATTGTCCCGATTGGTCCACTTTTGATTTTGGGTTGTGTTTTTTTGGCATAATCGGAGAGGGTCCGCCCCCTTCCGATACCGAAAATTTATATAGCCTATGTTTCCTTCCTGACCAAACTACACAATATGCGAAAGTTAGAGAAAATCGGTTTTGCCGTTTTTTAGTCTATACGGAACAAACAACCTATACGGAACAAACAACCCGAGTCCCATATATCCGTGATTGGTTAATGTGACCATTTTGGGCGTGGGGTGACCCCCTATTCAATTAGGTTTGGTAAAAGTGGCAGTCCTTTGCAGACTCACTTCAACAATTTTAAATCCATTGTGATACTACAGTAGCGACAGAACAAGGCTTCTGGCGGGAATTGAAACCACGATCCCTGCACTGGTAATTCAAGCACGCTACCAACTCGGCTACCGGGATGCCCACCCTCCCTATACTTCGACATGAATTTGTATGCCAGATTTGTTATCTACTCCTGCATACTTTTCATTTGATACCTATATTGTCATTATCGGTCCACTTTTGATTTTGGGTGGTGTTTTTGGGGTAACAGTGAAGGGTCCGCCGCCTTCCGTTATCAATAATTTATAAAGCCTATTCCTACTTCCTGACCATATTCGTAATCTACACCCGAAAACCTTTCATTTGAGTCCCATATTGTCATGATCGTCAAATAAACCTATTTTAAGGGGTTTTGGACCTGGGGCGGCCCCCTAGGTACTTGAACCCAACTTTTATTACAAAATTCGTACTCTACTTTTGAATACCTTTCATTTGAATCCCATATTGTCCCGATCGGTCCACATTTATTTTTGTGTAGTACTTTTAGGGTAAGGGGGAGGGTCCGCCCCCCTCCCGATATCAACAAATTGTAAAGCCTATGTTTCCTTCTAGACCAACCAACACAATCTGCAAAAATTTGAAGGTAATCGGTTCAGCCGTTTTTGAGTCTATACTCGGTTTGTTTGTTCCGTATAGACCAATTTTCTCGAAATTTTGAGTCGAAATGTCTGAGGTGCCATCCCTCCCCTAATGAGAACATTACCCTATGCAAGAACATTACCACCAGGAATCCAGAAGGAGCAAATACTCACACATCAATGAGTGCTTTCCGATTCATGTTTAAACTCAATGATAAGGGACCTTTTTTAATAGCCGAGTCAGAACGGCGTCCAGCAATGCGACACCTCTTTGGGAAAAATTTTTAAATGACCATGGATGGCATTGTACCTCGCAAATGTCGCCAACAATAAGAGGAGATAAACTCCGCTTTGTCCGATGATCTCGCCAGAATTCGAATGCGTTCAGCGTGAAAGGCACGAATTCTATATCCGCATTCAGGGCGAAGTGTCCCCACCCGAAAAAGACATAAGAGAGTTAAAGAAAGCGCGGCGGATTATATATACTGAAGACTCAAAATTTATAGATCGGTCTATAAGGCAAAAAACCTCAAAATTAAGTACGATCTGGACCATTTTGCACGAAATCATCTAAGGAGTTGGGCCCCGACGGAATCTCTACAATGATGTTGAAGAATCTGGATTCACCAGGAGTTGAGTACCTTACTATGTCCTCAACCTGTCTTTGAACACCCTTATAGTTCCCGATGTCTGGAAAATGGGGAGAGTGATCCCGCTTTTGAAGCCTGGAAAAGACCCGAGTTTGGGGGGGTCGTACAGACGTGCAAGATGTATGTCCCGATGGTAACCAGGGACCGCACGATACATGTCACCTGTTTAACTGTCCGGCCAGACCCACTCGACTCAGACCCAGATCCCTGTGCACGCACCCCATCTTAGTCGCAGAGTTCCTGGGTCTTGACACTCAACAGAATCAAGCAGACGAATGATAGAATACAATAAACTGCTACAACAACAACAGATTATGTACCGATTTGCGCCATACTAAGCACAGTTGTTGAAAGTCATAACAAAACACCTCATGCAAATTTCAGCCAAATCGGCCTGTAGCGGCTCAATAAGTCGGGAGTGTAAAATGCTGGTAAATCCAAGAATGCGGCATACAAAGTAACCCTTCAATCAGTAGTTACGAGGTGTCGGGAGAAAAGAAGAGAGGAAATAGAAAGACGTGACGTCGAATTGAGATTTACAGGAGTCAGAATGAAGTCAGTATATTTTACCAATGAATCAAACCGATGACTTTGGTGCAGGCTCATCTTTCTGCAGAGACAAAGAAAAAAATCTGGTAACTGGTATAGATAGTGTGCTGAGGATATGGAATGAACATTTCACCCTGTTGATTTTTTTGAGGTTAGGATTTTTGATTTTGATGATTTTTTTGAGGTTAGGATTTTCATGCATTAGTATTTGACAGATCACGTGGGATTTCAGACATGGTGTCAAAGAGAAAGATGCTCAGTATGCTTTGACATTTCATCATGAATAGACTTACTAACGAGCAACGCTTGCAAATCATTGAATTTTATTACCAAAATCAGTGTTCGGTTCGAAATGTGTTCATTCACCGTAACGTTGCGTCCAACAGCATCTTTGAAAAAATACGGTCCAATGATTCCACCAGCGTACAAACCACACCAAACAGTGCATTTTTCGGGATGCATGGGCAGTTCTTGAACGGCTTCTGGTTGCTCTTCACTCCAAATGCGGCAATTTTGCTTATTTACGTAGCCATTCAACCAGGAATGAGCCTCATCGCTGAACAAAATTTGTCGATAAAAAAGCGGATTTTCTGCCAACTTTTCTAGGGCCCATTCACTGAAAATGATTTGCAAGCGTTGCTCGTTAGTAAGTCTATTCATGATGTCAAAGCATACTGAGCATCTTTCTCTTTGACACCATGTCTGAAATCCCACGTGATCTGTCAAATACTAATGCATGAAAATCCTAACCTCAAAAAAATCACCCTTTAGTTTCCAACGATGGCGGTGAATAGGATACCGCAGTACTTATACCTGATGATGATATAAAATGTTTACCTCCTAGTCAGAATGAGGTCCAAGTAGCAGTGACCCGACTGAATACCAACAAGGCAGCAGGAGCCGTTGGGTTGTCCGATGAACTATTTGAGACCGGAGGTTACACGCTGAAAACCGTATGCATCAGCTCGTCCGCTCGATCTGACTAGAAGAACTAATGCCCAATGATTAGAATCTCAGCATTCTATGTCTCGTACACAAGAAAGGAGACGAAGTGGAATGTGTCAACAACAGAGGATGTGCCTACTAATCGCATACATGCTTCTCTAAACCGTACTGTGTGAAAGATTAAAACCTAAAGTCAATGAGATAATTGGGTCCAATCATTGCGGCTTTAGACCTGGTGTTATTTAACATAGATCAGATATTTACACTGCGCCAGATCCTGGAAAAGACCCGAGAAGGACAAATCAACACCTACCACCTCTTTGTTGACTAAAAAGCCGCTTTCTTTCGATCGCCTTAGACTTTCAAAGGCATTTCAAGTCATGTCTGAGTCTGGTGTTCCTGCAAAATTAATGAGACTCTGCATGGTGACAATTGCTGTCACACGTTCCTCAGTAAGAATAGTAAAGAATCCTTCCGAACCATTCAATACCAAACAAAGTTTCAGATAAGGAGACAGTTTGTATATGATTTCTTTACTATAAGTCTTTTAATGTTTTTCTTTATTTTAATTAAAATGTATTCACATTTCAATTTCCATATTGGTTTTATGATTGTACTAATCTCCTGTATTAAGCATCCTATGTTAAAGATTTAAATGTAGAGTTTCCTCAAGGTATATGCCATTTACTGGATCTCCATTGTCATTTGCTATTAATTGAATTTGTAATTAAGCCACATTGGCGAATAAGCAGAATAATACAAAGTTTTCCAGCTATTGTTTTACGGGCAATTTTCCCCAAGGCATTTGTTTTCCCATTGATGATAAATGTGATTTCAGGATATGAAACCATATTAGAAATTCATCTCTTCATATGTTTTAGTTAACATCACAATGAATGTTATTATCAATATTGCCATGTAAATAGAGAATACATTATTGGTGTTTAGCGATTTGATATTTAAAGCATTTGAAACTTAATTTAAATTCAACAGATTAAATACAAATTGATTAGTACTGGATAACTGACTAGAAGTGCTGCCAATGTCAAACTAGATATTACAGCTTCATGATATATATTCTTTTGATAGCTCAAAGTGTTGTTTACAAGCCACCAAAAGCATTTGCTTCTGAGTTTATTTACAAATAAAGTAATTCGAGATGGAGTTCAAGGTTCAAAGTTCGAATTTAGTACTAACAAGTAAAAGCGTGCTAAGTTCGGCCGGGCCGAATCTTATATACCCTCCACCATGGATCGCATTTGTCGAGTTGTTTTCCCGGCATCTCTTCTTAGGCTAAAAAGGATATAAGAAAATAGTTGCTCTGCTATTAAAACGATATCAAGATATGGTCCGGTTCGGACCACAATTAAATTATATGTTGGAGACCTGTGTAAAATTTCAGCCAATTCGAATAAGAATTGCGCCCATTGGGGCTCACGAAGTAAAATAGAGAGAACGATTTATATGGGATCTGTATCGGGCTATAGACCGATTCAGAACATAATGAACACGTTTGTTGATGGTCATGAGAGGATCCGTCGTATAAAATTTCAGGCATATCGGATAATAATTGCGACCTCTAGGGGTCAAGAAGTCAAGATCCCAGATCGGTTTATATGGCAGCTATATCAGGTTATGAACCGATTTGAACCTTATTTGACACAGTTGTTGAAAGTAAAAATAAAATACGTCATGCAAAATTTCAGCCAAATCGGATAGGAAATGCGCCCTCTAGTAGCTCAAGAAGTCAAGTCCCCAGATCTGTTTATATGGCAGCTAAATCAGGTTATGGACCGATTTCAACCATACTTGGCACAGCTGTTGGATATCATGACGAAATACTTCGTGCAAAAACTCATTCATATCGGATAAGAATTGTGCCCTCTAGAGGCTCAAGAAGTCAAGACCCAAGATCGGTTTAGATGGCAGCTATATCAGGTTATGAACCGATTTGAACCATACTTGGCACAGTTGTTGGGTATCGAAACAAAACACGTCGTGCGAAATTCCATTCCAATCGGATAAGAATTGCGCACTCTAGAGGCTCAAGAAGTCAAGACCCAAGATCGGTTTATATGGCAGCTATATCAGGTTATAAACCGATTTGAACCATACTTGGCACAGTTGTTGGATATCATAACGAAACACGTCGTGCAAAATTTCATTCTGATCGGATAAGAATTGCGCACGCTAGAGGCTCAAGAAGTCAAGACCCAAGATCGGTTTATATGGCAGCTATATCAGGTTATGTACCGATTTGAACCATACTTGGCACAGTTGTTGGATATAATAACAAAACACGTCGTGAAAAATTTCATTTCAATCGGATAAGAATTGTGCACTCTAGAGGCTCAAGAAGTCAAGACCCAAGATCGGTTTATATGGCAGCTATATCAAAACATGGACCGATATGGTCCATTTACAATACCAACCGACCTACACTAATAAGAAGTATTTGTGCAAAATTTCAAGCGGCTAGCTTTACTCCTTCGGAAGTTAGCGTGCTTTCGACAGACAGACGGACGGACGGACGGACGGACAGACGGACGGACATGGCTATATCGACATAAAATGTCGCGACGATCAAGAATATATATACTTTATGGGGTCTCAGACGAATATTTCGAGTAGTTACAAACAGAATGACGAAATTAGTATACCCCCCATCTTATGGTGGAGGGTATAAAAATTGGATTCAAGTAAGTCCCGAATGTACAAAGGCCTCAAATGGGCATTATGGAAATTATTTACGATCATGGCAATATGGCACCCAAATGAAATGCAAATATGTTCAACCAGTAATAACTGCGGTTGACAAATTACAACATTATTGCGAACTACCCAAAATCTGACGAAACTATATATATGGGAACTATCAACATCTAAACCGATTTCGACCAAATTTCTGAAATATTGCAGAAGTCGTCAAGGAAAGCCTTGTGCAAAATTTTGGAGGGATTGGTAAATTAATACGCTTGCAGTGGCTCTAGAAGTAACAAGTAAAAGCGTGCTAGGTTCGGCCGGGCCGAATCTTTGAAACCCATCACCATGGATCCTGCTAAAAATATTTCCTATATATAAAAAGCAATTTGTGTATGTTTGTAGGGTTTTTATACCCTCCACCATAAGATGGGGGGTATACTAATTTAGTCATTCTGATTGTAACTACTCGAAATATTCGTCTGAGACCCCATAAAGTATATATATTCTTGATCGTCGTGAAATTTTATGTCGATCTAGCCATGTCCATCCGTCCGTCCGTCTGTCTGTCGAAAGCACGCTAACTTCCGAAGGAGTAAAGCTAGCCGCTTGAAATTTTGCAAAAATATTTCTTATTAGTGTAGGCCGTTTGGTATTGTAAATGGGCCATATCGGTCCATGTTTTGATATAGCTGTCATATAAACCGACCTTGGGTCTTGACTTCTTGAGCCTCTAGAGGGCGCAATTCTTATCCGATTTGAATGAATTTTGGCCCGACGTGTTTTGTTATGATATCCAATAACTGTGCCTAGTATGGTTCAAATCGGTTCATAACCTGATATAGCTGTCATATAAACCGATCTGGGATCTTGACTTCTTGAGCCTATAGAGGTCGCAATTATTATACGATTTGCCTGAAATATTGTACGACGGATTCTCTCATGACCGTCAACATACGTGTTTATTATGGTCTGAATCGGTCTATAGCCCGATACAGCTCCCATATAAATCGATCTCTCTATTTTACTTCTAGAGCCCCCAAAGGGCGCAATTCTTATTCGAATTGACTGACATTTTACACAGGTCTCCAACATATAATTTAATTGTGGTCCAAACCGGACCATATCTTGATATCGCTCTAATAGCAGAGCAAATCTTTTCTTATATCCTTTTTTGCCTAAGAAGAGATGCAGTGAAAAGAACTCGACAAATGCGATCCATGGTAGAGGGTATATAAGATTCGGCCCGGCCGAACTTAGCATGCTTTTTTTTTGTTTGTAAGTTTGTGTGTTCCTTATAGACTCAGAAACGGCTGAACCGATGGTGCACATATGGTGCATAATGATCCCTTGGTGACAAAAAGGCACTAAATTTTTTGATATCTGAAGGGGGGGCGGACCCTACCCCTTACCCTAATTTTCAGAAACGCCAGATCTCGGAAATGGGTGGTGCGACTTAAGCGAAATTTTGTGTGCTCTCATATAGTACCCTAAATCTGATATCCATTTGTCGGACCAAGTGCTAGGGGGACCACCCCAACCCCCAAAACACCCCTAAATCGGACATATTTACCGACCATGCCAATATGGGACTCAAATGAAAGGTATCTGCGAGTGGAATACGAATCTGATATCCAAATGTGGGACCACGTTTCCGGTGGTCCACCCCTACCCGAATACACCCCCCAAACAGGACTTATTTACTGACCGTGGGAATATGGGGCTTAAATAAAAGGTATTTAAGTGTAGAATTAGAATCTGATATCTAAATATGGGACCAAGTGTTTGGGGGGCCGCCTCTCCATAAAAACATTCGCCAAAGGGGACAAATTTACGACCATAGCCATATGGGGCTCAAATGAAAGGTCTTTGGGAGTTAAGCACGAATCTGATATCAATATTCGGGAATAGTTTCTATAGGGCCACCCCACTCCCACAACACAAATACGAAATAGTTGATAACTATTGCAATATGAGGCTCAAATGAAAGGGTTTTTAGAGTAGAATACGAATCCGATATATATTTTAAGGCCAACTCATTGAGTGGCCGCCCGTCTCCCAAAACACCCCCAAGCCTGTCATGTTTGCCGACTATGGAAATATGGGGCTCAAATTAAAGGCATTAGGAATCAGTCTAGGGGACGTCCCACCCCCATAACAACCCCCAAACAGGACGTATTTGCTCACCAAGACAATTTGGGTCTTAAAGAGAGTGCAACTAAATATTTATTACTTTTGTAATAAGAAGTTTAAATGAGTTTTTGAGGGCAATGGCAATATTGGGTTCAAATAAATCATATATGGATATATGAGAATAGAGCACATTGCTGATATACAATATTTTCCGGGCTTGGTGTTTGGGGAACCACCCCAATCCCCAAAACACCCCTAAATCGGTCATATTTACTGGCAATGTCAATGTGGAGCTTCAATGAAAGGTATTGTAGAGAAGAGCAAGAATTGATACCCACAGGCGCAGCGGAGCGGGCCCGGGTCAGCTAATACAAAATAAATTAAGTTGAAGGGCGTAATCCAGAAAAAAATAAAATTTCAAGTAACCGAACAAGGATGATCGAGTGAGCGGTTTATATGGGAGCTATATCAGGTTATAGACTGATTTGGGCCGTACTTAGCACATTTGTTGAAAGTCGTAACAGAACACCGCATGCAAAATCCAGCCAAATTGCACAAAAATTGCGCCTTGTAAGGACTCAAGAAGAAAAATCCATGAGGATTTCTTGCTATGTCCTTCGATAATACTTTTAATAATTCCTGGCTATAAAGTGATGCTGTGCGATGAACTTGACAAATGTCATTCCAGGTAGAGGTTATATAAGATGCTGCCCATACGAACTTAACCCACTTTTACTAGAAAAATTTTAATTTTTGTTTGTTTTCAAAACTAGGTAAAATTGATATGTACGTCATATACCAACCTATTTGCGAGCTATGGGCTCAGAACATCTTTGTACTAAAACAGCTTTATCCAATTCTACAAATATGTTCTATTTGACAGATTCCACTTTTATGTTTTTCAATCACTGTGTAATGAAAAATATTATTGGAAGTTGCCCTTTGATGTTATTACCGAACCACCTGCTAAAGGAAAAATAATTTCCTTAATGATGTCTTTGATCTTTGCTAAAATACCAATGACCTGTAGAAAAAATCCTCTTTTCGAAATTGGAAATTTTATGAAATATGGTTAAGTGGAACAGTTGTTAATTAAAATAAAAACTAAAGGGAAGGAAATTATTCCTCTGTTAAGAAGCTTACGAATTTATTGGTAAGTTTTCTACTCCACTTGGTGAATATATAATCTCCTTTCTAAGGGACGCTTAAATCAATCCAATATCTGGCGATGACATCTTTGAATGACATATTCAATTCATCATTTTAATTATATGCCCAGTTTTTGGGCTCCACTTATTAATTGTTTCCATTTAATATTCCAATTCATTTGCTGGAAAGTTGTATTTGTTTGTGAACTGCTGGGTTTTTAGTTATCGTTAGTTTGTTGATTTTCTTAACAGAAACAAAAGAAAGGCAAAAAAATAAAGAAGAAAAAACTTCCAAAACCAAGGCTCGTGTACACAACCTTAACAATAAATGACCAAAAATTTCCATTTAATTACATTTTAACAAGATTTAATCAAAGCACACCACAATGGCAAAAGGCTCTTTAATGGCCCACACAATACAGCCGCTGGCTGCAGGGTTGGTTTATTTGAAATTCAAATCTTGAATGGTGCCCTTGCAATGGCGACCACTGAATGATTGTTGCCAGGAGCATTGAAAAGAGAAACATCAAATGGTAATAAATAAGCAACAAAACGCAAAATAAAGGCAGAAATTAACATTTTCCATACACTGAAGAAAAATAAAGGAAAAGAGGAAAACTTTACTACCCACAGGTTTTCCTATAGGAAAACTGAAATTCAGCCTGGCTGAATAAGGTATTCCTATAGGAAAAATGAAATTCAGCCTGGCTGAATAAGGTATTCCTATAGGAAAACTGAAATTCAGCCTGGCTGAATAAGGTTTTCCTATAGGTAAACTGATATTCAGCCTGGCTGAATAAGGTTTTCCTATAGGAAAACTGAAATTCAGCCTGGCTGAATAAGGTTTTCCTATAGGAAAACTGAAATTCAGCCTGGCTGAATAAGGTTTTCCTATAGGAAAACTGAAATTCAGCCTGGCTGAATAAGGTTTTCCTATAGGAAAATTGAAATTCAGCCTGGCTGAATAAGGTTTTCCTATAGGAAAACTGAAATTCAGCCTGGCTGAATAATGTTTTCGTATAGGAAAACTGAAATTCAGCCTGGCTGAATAAGGTTTTCGTATAGGAAAACTGAAATTCAGCCTGGCTGAATAAGGTTTTCGTATAGGAAAACTGAAATTCAGCCTGGCTGAATAAGGTTTTCGTATAGGAAAACTGAAATTCAGCCTGGCTGAATAAGGTTTTCGTATAGGAAAACTGAAATTCAGCCTGGCTGAATAAGGTTTTCGTATAGGAAAACTGAAATTCAGCCTGGCTGAATAAGGTTTTCGTATAGGAAAACTGAAATTCAGCCTGGCTGAATAAGGTTTTCGTATAGGAAAACTGAAATTCAGCCTGGCTGAATAAGGTTTTCGTATAGGAAAACTGAAATTCAGCCTGGCTGAATAAGGTTTTCGTATAGGAAAACTGAAATTCAGCCTGGCTGAATAAGGTTTTCGTATAAGAAAACTGAAATTCAGCCTGGCTGAATAAGGTTTTCGTATAGGAAAACTGAAATTCAGCCTGGCTGAATAAGGTTTTCGTATAGGAAAACTGAAATTCAGCCTGGCTGAATAAGGTTTTCGTATAGGAAAACTGAAATTCAGCCTGGCTGAATAAGGTTTTCGTATAGGAAAACTGAAATTCAGCCTGGCTGAATAAACTTTTCTACCGGAAGTCAGTAAAACATTTTTTTCATTGTATATTTGTTAAAAATTTTCTGGTCAGAAAAGTAAATACCGTCTTTACAATTGAATATGTTTTGGGCTCCTGCTACACGGAAACTGTAATAACACGGAGACCACAGGCAAAAGTAAATAATACACAAGCTCGCGGCCACTAACACAACTACATTGAACAAAGCACAGCACACCACTCCACGATGAAGACAACCCACAAATATGATTGAATGAAACTAAAGGCAAAGATATGCCTTTGAACCAAATGTTGCCTTGTTAAGCCTTAAATGACGAATCTGAATTTATGGATGAATGGCAGGATTCCCGGTTTAGTTCTTTGTCTCCGCGAAGAGATGGAAATCCCGAATACAAATTAAATGCTCATTTGCGGGCAATAAAAGATGTCTCAATGCTTTTGCAAATGGCCAAATTAAATTATCTCTTGGTATTGAAATAAATTTTAACGGTTTAACTTTTTGCCTGTCCCAAATTCTTGGAAGCTTCTACCACCACCAACACATTTGGGCGCAAACGAATTTGGTTTTATCATTGACTCTTTGCAGTTGAGCATATTTTAAAATCTTTACCGCTTTTTGAGATATGAAATGGGCAATGAAATGACAAGGAAATTGGAGGAGGGGTTATGTATTGGCGCCTCAAAGGCAGAGATTTTTTAATTAAATTATCCGCTGAGATGTCCTGTCGAAGTTTTGCTTTAGAATGAATTTAAAATTTGTGGCTTTTTGAATGTGGGCTTGTGGTCACTAAGAGGGTTATTATGGCTTAGGGAATTTGGTATGATAACATTGCGTAGTGCTTTTTTGCAAACAACTCTCAAGAGAAAATCTATAAAATCTCTGGAGTCGAATAAAAGGTTGCACAGAATTTATTTCACATTTAAATATTTAAAAGCGTGCTAAGGTCGACCGGGGCGAATCTTAGAAAACCCTCCACCATGGATCGGATTTTCCGAATTCTTTGCCCGGTATCTCTTCTTGGGCAAACAAAGGAAAATGGATAAGAATTGTCTATGTAGTTGGAGCTATATCAAGTTATGGTCGGACCATAAATTATTGACCATAGTAGAAATCATTGTGTAAAATGTCACCCACTTCGGATAAGAATAGCGCCCTTTAGGGGTTCAAGAAAAAATCGAGAGATCGGTTTATATCAGTCTATAGGTCGATTGAGCCGCTGACAATTATGTTGATGATCTGGGGGAAAAGTGCAAAATCGGAAAAGAATTGCGCCCTCTAGAGGTTTAAGTTATGAAGCGATTTTCAACATACTTGGAATAGTTGTTGCGACACAAGCCTAAACACTTTACTCAAAATTTCAGGCAAATTGGGTAGGAGTTGCTCACTCTAGTGTCAAAAGAAATCAAGATCCCAGATCGGTTTATATGACAGTTATATCAAACCATGAACCGATATGGCCCATTTACAAAATTAACCGACCTTCAATAATAAGTAGTATTTGTGCAAAACCTCAAGCGTCTAGCTTTTCTCCTTCGAAAGTAAGCGTGCTTTCGACAGACAGACGGAAGGAGGGACGGACATGGCTAGATCGACTTAAAATGTCATAACGATCAAGAATATACCATAGCGGTGGCCACCGTAGCGCAGAGGTTAGTATGTCCGCCTTTGGCGCTGAATGGCCGGGTTCGAATCCTGGCAAGAACATCAGAAAACATTTTCAGCGGTGGTTATACCCTCCTAATGCTGGCAACATTTGTGAGGTACTGTACCATTTGGTTGTTGTTGTTGTTGTAGCAGTGTGTTTTACACCGAGACGGCAGCCCTTGCCGATGGAGGATTCCATCGGGTCAATCCGGTACGTACAACCGGCTGCCATGGGATTGCCACACCATTTGGTGTGGCAGCCGAGTGGAAACTTCTCCCCAAAAGAGGTGTGGCACTGCGAAACGCCTTTGGATCCCCTATCATTTAGCTTTAACTTGAATCGGACAGAGCTCATCGATATGTGAAAATTTTGTCCCTGTTCCTTGATGGAATGATGAAATTAGTATACCCCCCATCCTATGGTGGAGGGTATAAAAGCCATGATAATTTCTGGATCTCGATAACACCGCAGCTCTAACCTCAAATAGCATATTTTTATACCCGCCATCGAAGGATGGGTGCATATTTATTTCATCATTCCGTTTGCAACACATCGAAATTTCTATATCCGACCCCATAGAGCATATATATTCTTGATCAGCATAAAAATCTAAGACGATCAAGACGGTCTAGATTTGGATATAGACCGATCTCTCTGTTTTAGATTTTGGGGCCATAAAAAGCGCATTTATTGTCCGATGTCGCCGCAATTGGGGACAGTGTGTTGTGTTAGGCTTTTTCGACCCCCTTCTTCAGTTTCACTCAGATCGGTCCAGATTTCGATATAGCTGCCACATAGACCGATCTCCCTGTTTTAGATTTTGGGCCCATAAAAGGCGCATTTATTGTGCGATGTTCCCGAAATTTGGGACAGAGAATTAAGTTCAGCCCCTCCACATATTTCTGCAATTTGATCTAGATCGATCAAGATTTGCACATTGCTGCCATATAGCCCGATATCTCGATTTAAAGTCTTGGCCCCAAAAAAGGCGCATTTATAATATCTTTTAACTGAAATTTGACACATTGACTTATGTTAGGCTTTTCGACATCCATGTTGTATATGGTTCAGATCAGCAAGAATCCCATCACGCTCGTCTGCGGGTACCACTGCTTGCGCCGGGAAATTGGGCCGCACTTGGAGCATTTGACCGGCTGCTATAAAGTGAGCGGCTGCTGCGTTAATGATGTCTCGGAATTTCCTCTCGGCCACTAGCACATCCGAGGGGGGTAACAGTTCACTGAAGCGGCGATTGGTATACTCTCTGAAGCCAGCCCAATCGGCCTTCTTCTGATTGAGAAACGTCCGGCGCTCAGAATTATGAAGTCGGGTGGTCGGTCGATGGTGAGAATTATGGGGAGTTGGTCTGACCCCAAAGAGATGACGGCTTGCCAGGATACGTCACTCAGGGGATGCAATGAAAATGTCTGGCGAGCTGCTGCACCTCCTCGTAATCCTAGTGGGGGCATCCTCATTCACCATGTAAATCGTGGAGCTTTCAATCTGCTCTGCCAGAGCTATGTCACGCCGGTCGTTACCTAGGGGAGAACGTTACCCTCGAATCAGACGATTATGGCCAGATAGTAACCCACTTATGTCAGGGTTGTAAGCTTGGCCATTAATCGGGACAGCTTGTATAGCCCTATCTCGGCAGTACCGGACCCGACTGCTATTCCCATGCACTCCATGTAGGGGTCACTAGCGCCATGCGCAGGCGAGATGGGTCTATATTGCACGGAATGGTGTATCACGACGGCTAATCCCCCACCTCCACTCCTTGAGCGATCCTTACGTAGCACATTGTATCCGTGACAACTGTGCAAGCTGTAGGTGTTGGTCAGCTTTGTCTCCTGGATCGCTGCGACCAATATGCTCTTTCGACTTATGAAATCCACAATCTCAACGATCTTGCCACGGAGTCCGTTGCAGTTTAGTTGCAAAAACGATACACTTCCCGACACTGGCCTGGCAATATTTGGGCTGGGATGCTACCGTTGCGTAAATTGCCGTACAGGAGAGGTCGGGGGTCACATAGTCCGACGACAAGGACGCAGAAGGCTACGACGCTTGTGACCCACTGCTGGCTATGTTTGCACAGCACCTTGCGACATATAAAGGGTGATTTTTTTTGAGGTTAGGATTTTCATGCATTAGTATTTGACAGATCACGTGGGATTTCAGACATGGTGTCAAAGAGAAAGATGCTCAGTATGCTTTGACATTTCATCATGAATAGACTTACTAACGAGCAACGCTTGCAAATCATTGAATTTTATTACCAAAATCAGTGTTCGGTTCGAAATGTGTTCATTCACCGTTCAGCGATGAGGCTCATTTCTGGTTGAATGGCTACGTAAATAAGCAAAATTGCCGCATTTGGAGTGAAGAGCAACCAGAAGCCGTTCAAGAACTGCCCATGCATCCCGAAAAATGCACTGTTTGGTGTGGTTTGTACGCTGGTGGAATCATTGGACCGTATTTTTTCAAAGATGCTGTTGGACGCAAAGTTACGGTGAATGAACACATTTCGAACCGAACACTGATTTTGGTAATAAAATTCAATGATTTGCAAGCGTTGCTCATTAGTAAGTCTATTCATGATGAAATGTCAAAGCATACTGAGCATCTTTCTCTTTGACACCATGTCTCAAATCCCACGTGATCTGTCAAATACTAATGCATGAAAATCCTAACCTCAAAAAAATCACCCTTTACTTCTGTAGTGAAGTGAGGCCAGAGGATATCGGATATTTATCCACTCCATGCACCGGTTACACCTCACCGACACCGACCGATGATGGAGGCGGCTCTGGCAAACCGAACAGAACCAGGGTCCGGGGTTCTTTTCAATCCCGGCACGGACCAGAAGCGTGCGGAGTAGGCACTCCGGGATGTGCCTCTCCCATGACATGGCAGCCCTTGCCGATGAGAGTTTTATCGGGTCAATCTGGTGCGTACAACCGGCTGCCATGGGATTGCTTGGCTGGTCGTGTCGAATGCCTTCGATAGAGCCAGTGCCACGGAGAACGTCCTATCACATGGCCTGGGCTGATTGTAGCCACGGCAAATGTTTGCGGTCATGGCATGCAGCATTTGTTGTGCTATGCAGTCTTCGACATCCATGCTAAGGCTCGGCGAATGGAAATTCTGCAACGAGGTTCGGGGAATTAGTCCCTCAAGTGTCTTGGCTACTGGTAAGAGTAGGAAGATCGGTCTGTACCCCCCTTTTACACGGATCCTTTCCAGACTTCAGTAGCGTGATCACTCTGTCCATCTTCGGGACTACAAGAGTGGTCAAAGACAGGTTGATGCATTACAGTGCATGCGGTGTGATTATTGCATTGCAAATTCAAATTTGCAAATTTTGCCCATTAACATTCCATTAAGGAACAGGGGCAAACTTTTCACTTATCAATAAGTGCAGTCCGATTCAAGTTTAAGCTCAATGGTAAGGGGCATCCTTTTTAAAGCCAAGTCCGAACGGCATGCCATGGTGCGACACCTCTTTGGAGAGAGGTTGTACATGGCATAGTACCTCACAAATTTTACCAGCATTATAAGAGGAAAACCACCGCTGAAAATTTTCAGTGATGGTCTCACCAGGATTCGAACCCAGGCGTTCAGCGTCATAGGCGGACATGTTAACCTCTGCGCTGCGGTGGTTAATGCATTATAGTTGGCAAAATTCCCTCTGGGAATGAGACCATGAGCAAGAAAATCAAGTCATATGTGCTCCCGCTAGCGACAGGCAGAGCCGGTAAGACTGGAACCTAAGAGCCAGAGAGGGAACTGGGCGAAATCTCATTGTATAGTAGAAACTCCGTATGTGCCTTTACCAGCAGAAAACAGACACCTTACGTAAAGGGTCACCCCGGTTCATGGCCATGGGATTCAAATGGTGTCATTTAGTCTGCTATTAGCGACAGAGGAGGGCGACCGGCCAAGTGTGTGCGGAAAGTTATTACCCTAATTTATTTATATCATTGTTGCAATACGATTGAAAGCAACATCAAAATCATTGCTTGTGGTCCTTTATCTTACCTGCTTCAAAGATTTTTTCATTATAAAGATGGCTAAAACCAGTTTAATATTTTTAAACTTTGTTTATTTGGTGCTTATTTTATTTATTTTTTTTCCTACCTTCAATTTTACTCTTATAGAAACTTATTGCAATATATTTTATTTTAATTAGCACATAGTAGTTCTATTTAGTCATCTACAGCTAATGTAGTTATTCTTTTTTCAATTACAAAAAAATAACACATTTACATTTCGCAAGCATTAATTTCATTAATGGTTGTATAAATTTTGGAGTTCTTAATCTCTGGAAGAATATTCAAGAAGAATGTCTGTATAAAATTGTAATACAACACCGACTCCTCGGGAAAGTCTATGTTGAAGAGAAAGAAAAGTTCACAGCATAGTTGGGCTGCTTGGACCACCGAATTGCAGGGATATTGCAGACCCTCGAAGTAAACAGAGACTTCTTCAATTTCCCCACCCATTTCGCCAATGGCCAAAATCATAGGCGGGGTTGCTGTAGTGCGCATGCGCAACATACTCTCTATGCCAGTACGAGAGCCACGAACACAAATGCAGGAGTTTTGCGAGTCTTGTATGGAATAGCGTTTTTTGCGTTTAATGCCCATCTCATCGACTTTTGTCTGATGATTGGGAGGGAAAAGTTGATGAAGAACCCATAGCATGATCAGGTGTTTGGATTCTGTAAATAAATAGAAAACATAAAACAAGCTTGACTTTTTGTGAGATTTACTTAAGCAAAGCCTGAGCTTACCTGTGGAACATGTTCTATAGACCTGTAAATGCTTATAACCCACCGAACAAGTGCTGACTTTGGCAAATAACATTTTCTCCAATTTCGAGTAATTTGTATAAAAAACATCAGAAAATCTGGTGGCTGAGGGAAATTTAGCCACAAAATCCATACCCATCTGTAACAAGAACATGGTAAGGAATTATGTTAGAGTTTTTACATATTAACCTAGAAAACTCACATATTGCTCCGCATTGGTTTGCTTGTATTCAGGCCACTTTTCCAGAATATTAGTCAGAGTATCAATTGTATCGATGTCCTTTAGGCGGGCTGACTGTGTACGCTTCCAGAATTCCATGAAATCTTCCGAGCTTTGTATACCGCTACGCATATCTTGGATCATAGCATCGTCAAGTTCTTCAACAAATTCTTCCTCTGAAATTTCAATTAAATTTAAAGCAAATTAAATAAACTGAAATAATAAATAAAAAACAAGAGGGAGAGTGCTAAGTTCGGCGGGCCGAATCTTATATACCCTCCACCATGGATCGCTTTTGTTGAGTTCTATGCGCTATTTCTCTTCTTAGGCAAACAAAGAGTATTGAATAAGAACTGTTGTGCTATTGGAGCTATATCAAGTTGTAGTCCGATTCGGACCATAATTGAATTGAATGCTGAACATTGTAGAAGTCATTGGGTAATATTTCAGTTCATTCGGATAAAAATTGCGCCTTGTAGGGGCTGAAGAAGCAAAATCGGGAGATACGTTTATATGGGAGCTGTATCAAGCTATTGATCGATTCAGACCATATTAGACACGTATGTTGAAGGTCATGAGTGAATTCATTGTACAAAATTTCTGCAAAATCGGATGAGAATTGCGCCCGCTAGAGGCTCTAGAATTCAAAATCCCAGATCGGTTTATATGACAGCTATATCAGGTTGTGTACCGATTTGCGCCATACTTAGCACAGTTGTTGGAAGTCATAACAAAACACCTCATGCATAATCGGATGAGAATTACGCTCTATAGGCTCAAGTAGTCAAGCAAGATCCAAGATCGGTTTATATACCAGATTATGAACCGATTAACACAGTTGTTGGAAATGATACCAAAACACTACATGCAAAATTTCAGTCCAATCTGACAATAATTGCACCCTCTAGAGACTCAAGAAGTCAAGACCCAAGATCGGTTTATATGGCACCTATATCAAAATCGGATGAGAATTGCGCGCTCTATTAGCTCAAAAAGTCTAGATCCAAGACCGGTTTATATGACAGCTAT
The DNA here is from genome assembly GCF_963082655.1 of Stomoxys calcitrans. Classification (NCBI taxonomy): domain Eukaryota; kingdom Metazoa; phylum Arthropoda; class Insecta; order Diptera; family Muscidae; genus Stomoxys; species Stomoxys calcitrans. Next base: position 47,331,770 of record NC_081556.1, on the reverse strand, counting down.
ACCAGATTATGAACCGATTTATATCATACTTAACACAGATGTCGGAAGTGATACCAAAACACTACGTGCGAAATTTCAGTCAAATCCGACGAAAATTTCGGCCTTTAGGGACTCAAGAAGTCAAAACCCAAGATTGGTTTATATGGCAGCTATATCAAAACATAGACCGATTTCTACCATACTTAGCGGAGTTGTTGGAAGTGATACCAAAACACTACGTGCAAAATTTCAGTCAAATCGGGAGAGAATTGCGCCCTCTAGAGGCTCAAGAAGTTAAGACCCAAGATCGGTTTATATGGCAGCTATATCAGGTTGTGTACTGATTTGCGCCACACTAATCTCAGTTGTTGGAAGTCATAACAAAACACCTCATGCAAAATTTCAGCAAAATCGGATGAGAATTACGCGCTCTATAGGCTCAAGAAGTCAAGCAAGATCCAAGATCGGTTTATATGACAGCTATACCAGATTATGAACCGATTAACACAGTTGTTGGAAATGATACCAAAACACAACATGCAAAATTTCAGTCCAATCTGACAATAATTACACCCTCTAGAGGCTCAAGAGGTTAAGACCCAAGATCGGTTTATATGGCAGCTATATCAGGTTGTGTACCGACTTGCGCCATACTTAGCACAGTTGTTGGTCATAACAAAACACCTCGTGCAAAATATCAGCAAAATCGGATGAGAATTGCTTGCTCTATTGGCTCAAGAAATCTAGATCCAAGATCGGTTTATATGGCAGTTATATAAGGTTGTGTACCGATTTGCGCCATACTTAGCACAGTTGTTGGAAGTGATACCAAAACACTTCGTGCAAAATTTCTACAAAATCTGATGAGAATTGCGCCTTCTTTTGGCTCAAGAAGTCAAGGCCCAAGATCGGTTTATATGACAGCTATATTAGGTTATGGACCGATTTGAACCATACTTGGCACAGTTGTTGGATATCATAACAGAACACGTTGTGCGAAATTTCATTTTAATCGGATTAGAATTGCGCCCTCTATAGGCTCAAGAAGTCAAGACCCAAGATCGGTTTATATGGCAGCTATATCAAAACATGGACCGATATGGCCCATTTACAATCCCAACCGACCAACAGATAGACGGACGGACATGGCTAGATCGACTTTATGGGATCTCAGATGCATATTTCAAGGTGTTACAAACAGAATGACGAAATTATTATACCCCCATCCTATGGTGGAGGGTATAAAATTATGCACAAAAAGTTATAACCGATTTTGAGTAAGAAACCAGTAAGGAAAAGCAAAATCCGGGCGGTGCCGACTTTATAATACCCCACACCTACCCTTTAGGTACAAATTGGCTATGTCTATGTCTAATTCTGAATCAATTTTGATGGACCTCGCCGGATGTTCTCAGATGGGTTACCAAACAATCCGTATCACATTTCGAGTAAATATGTAAATTATAAACTGTATTAACTACGGCTCACAAATGACAACATTATTGCAAATTATCTAAAATTTGATAATGTGGTACTCGTCGAGAAAAGCGTTGTGCCAAATTTTTGGCAAGATTAGTCAAAAAATGCTCTTGTAGTGGCTCTAGAAGTGAAAATAGGGCGATATCTATATATATGACAGCTATATCTAAATCTGAACCGATTTCTATAAAATGCATCCACAATTTCGAGAAGCAAGAGAAAGTCCTTGCTGTCATATTTCGAGAGAATCGATTAACAAATGACCATTTGATTGCAATTTTACTGCAAATCAGACGAAAATATATATATGAGAGCTATGTCTAAATCTGAACCGATTTCGAGCACACTTATGGACATTGTGGAAGTCGTCGTGGAAAGCTTTGTACAAAATTTTGGGAAGATTGGTCAATAAATGCGCTTGCAGTGGCTCTAGGAGTAAAAATCGGGCGATATTTATATATGAGAGCTATATCTAAATCTGAACCAATTTCCATGAAATTAGCCAATAATGTCGAAAGTCATTAGAAAATCCTTCCTGCCAAATTTCGAGAGAATCGGGTAACAAATGACAATTTTATTGCATTATTACTTCAAATCGGACAAATATATATATGGGAGCTATATCCAAATCTGAACCGATTTCTATGAAATTCACCCCAAATATCGGGAGTAATGAGAAAACCTTTCCTGGCAAATTTCGAGAAAATCGGTTAATAAATGATTATTTTATTGCACTATTACTACAAATCGGACGAACATATATATGGGAGCTATATGCAAATCTGAACCGATTTTTTCCAATTTCAATGAGATTCGTCTCTAGGCCGAAAAACGTGCCCATACAAAATTTGAAGACGATGGGATGAAAATTGCAACATTTAGTTTGTACACAAATTAACATGGACAGAAGGACAGACTGACGGACGGACAGATAGACGAATATGGCTAAATCGAATCAGAAAGTGATTCTGAGTCGAACGGTATGCTTATCAATGGGTCTATCTCTCTTCCTTTTGGGTGTTACAAACAAATTCACTAAGTTGTAATAACTTGTACCACAGTAGTGGTGTAGGGTATAAACATAGCTAGATAGACGGACGAATGAATTCTTTGCCTTGCAAATCAAGAACAAATAAAATATGTGACCCTACTATCCAGTGAAGTGGGTGCTTTACTTACTTATCCTCCCCGAACCAGGAGAGTTGGGATTGGAGGCCGATGGCATTATCTCTGCATCTCTTTTGAATTTTTTATAGACCCTCTTCATGTTGGCTATTTTATTGTACAGTCTTCCACGTTTGCTGGTGCGATAGAATTCCTCTCTTTCGGTGGGGAACATTTCCACAATTTGATTTTCCAAATTGTTGCTCTCCGAGAGGGAAAGTGTACAGCCATTGGCATCTATATAACGGGCAATGACATTAATCAGAGCTGTACGATGCTCTTCTCGCAGGATCTTATGTTTCTCATAGTAGTTCATAATGACTTGGCCACCGCTGGTTTCGTTTAAAATTCGACTCAGGCTATAGCGAACATGCGCCGGATTTTGTTGGGTGGGCAGGGTAACACGCACCGCATCTAAAGGCATCGGAGGAGGTGTTAAAATGATGCTGTTCGCCAAATTTTGGGCGAATGTACTGGTCGGTACAGTTGCGGCCGCACTGGAAAATATGCCGGAAGGTGCACTGGAAGGCATGCTAGAAGGTACACTGGAAGGCACACTGGCAGCATGTGAAGCCCGCGGCAGCGGGGCCATAGAATGACTGGAACGACCCAGTGTTCGATAAGACTTAATCTGCACAGGTGAGGATATGTTAAATGACCTCGATGTGGGCTCCATAAGTTCGAGCAAATCATCCTCTAGGGCATCATTGCTCTCGTTGGCCACATAGATTTCTGTGACTTGTGGTGAATCGTTGCTACTATTATCTATGATCAAGGGAATATCTTTGATATTCAATTCTGTCTTGGGCTCAACTTCCTGCTCTGGCTTGTCTGTTGCACTGGTTTTGATGCAATTGCTGCTGCTGCTGTTGCTGTTGCTGTTTGAAGGGAAGTCTTCCAACAGTATTTGCTGTTTCCATATTGCCAGGCGATGCTCAAACAGTGCCTGATCACCGACTGGTGAGTTTAGAAAAATTTTGTCAATATGTTTGCCTTGTATAATACGAAGGATTTTCATTGTGATTTTTTGTTCTACGAATATGTCGTAATATTGTTCCAATTGCCAATCGGTTAGGAGTTTTTTTAACTCCTCATTGGAGCTGTCAATATTGTTATCCATGAGCTGAAATAAAGGAAATCGTTTAAAGATTATTTTATTTGGATGAAATGTTTCAGTTCAAAACATTTAAATTATATATTTTAAAATACACCAACATTTCAGTGGTATGTTTTTTTTTTCACTTAAACCCCTTATTGCAAAAGTCGGCAAATATTTCCGGTTTATGCTATGGACCCTAAAAACTATCAATATCCACTCCCTTTAAGACCCAAAATTGTCATGGTGAGCAAACATGTCCTATTTGGGCGTTGTGATGGGGGTGGCACGTCCCCTAGGCAATTGGTCCCGAATGTTCATATCAGATTCGTGTTCTACTCTTAAATGCTTCTTATTACAGTCCCATATTGGAATAGTCAGCATATACATCCTATATGGGTTATGGGGGGTGGGGTCGCCCCACACACACTTTTTCCAAATATTGATATCAGATTCGTGTTTTACTCCCAAAGGCCTTTTATTTGAGCCCCATATTGCTATTGTCGTAAATTTGTCCTCTTTGGGTGTTGTTTTTGGAAGGGTCCCACATTTGGATATCAGATTCGTATTCTACACTCAAATACCTTTTATTTAAGCCCCATATTGCCATGGTCAGTAAATAAGTCCTGTTTGGGGAGGGGGGTGTTTTTGGGAAGGGGTGGACCCCCAGAAACTTGCTCCCACATTTGGATATTAGATTCGTATTCTACTCGCAAATACCTTTCATTTGAGTTCCATATTGCCATGGTCGGTAAATATGTCCGTTTCAGGGGTGCTTTGGGGTTGGGGTGGTACTCCAAACACTTAGTCCGACAATTGGACAGCAGATACGTTTTCTACTCTTAAATACCTTTCATTTGAGTCCCATATTGTCATGATTGGTCTATATATAAATTTGGTAGGTTTTGGGGGTGGGGCTGCCCACCTAGGTACCCCATTCGAAATTTGGATACCAAATTTTTATTTTTAGATTATGATAGGAGAGCACCCAAAATTTCGCTTAAATCGCACCAAATATCACCGTGATCTGGCGTTTCTGAAAATTAGGTTAAGGGGGTGACGTGACGTATATGGTTCAGATTTGTTTATTTTTAGATATAGCTTCTAAAAAGACCAATATTTTGTTATACACAATTGAACAATGTCTTCTAATTATTAGTATTTGGTCCAAACATATTTCGATATAACTGCTATGGGGCATAAGGTATGAGTTTTGCACCGGATTTTGACGAAAAGTGGTTTACATATATATCTGAGGTGGTGGGTATCCAAAGTTTGGACCGGCCGAACTTAACGCCTTTTACTTGTTTTTATTCGCTTGAAACATTGCCATCTCTGGAGGTACTTTTGACATATCCCATGTTGGATTTTGCAGTTCTCATTTACATCACATTCATTGGTATGTATGTTTTCATTATGAAATTCATACAGCTCATTATTGTAACGCTTTCTAATTATAAATTTGGCAACAATGCCCTTCACGTACCTATCTGTTAGTTGTCTTAAAATATGTTAAGTTTCTTGTTGAGTTAATATCGACAACTTCAACCGTCCGCATAGAATTTTTTTTATTCGCTTGAAACATTGCCATCTCTGGAGGGACTTTACATACTTCTAACATATCCCATGTCGGATTTAGCCGTTTCCATTTACCTCGCATTCATTGCTATGTACATATGCACGATTGCTATTCTTTTCGCTCCCTTTATTGACTTCAATTTTAAAAATAAATTGCAATTATTTTCATTTAATTGCATTGTTAAAACAAAAACAAACAACGAATAACAATTAAATTTAATTAAGCAAGTATTCGATGCTCTTACACTCTTTTGGCAAGGGGCTCTCAGTAGCAACGTAGCAGTGGTGAAAATGTGTCAATTGAATGTTTGTAAATACACCACTCAATACCCAACGAATAATTGTAGGTACATTAAAAAGAGAAACAACTTTGACGATATTTATCAAGTCAGAGTATCTACTGTATACAAGATTTGATAACAAGAAAATTTTCAATAAAAAAAGTAGAAGAAAGATATTTATAGTTGTTATTGTTTAAGTCTAAAGAAATTGTATTGGTGGAGTTTTGTTTGTTGTTTCTCTGGAAAGAATAAAGCAACGACAATGCATTGAGATTTATCAAAACTTCAACACGAAATATGTGTTATGCTGGGTTGCCAATCAGAGAGGTGTTATTAAAGAGTAAAGTACAGACAGAATTAAACTCTGTCTCCACACTTGATAGGAAAGCGGAAGGGAAAATAATCTATGGAAAGGTTTTGAAGCGGTTGTTGTTATAAAGGGTGATTTTTTTGAGGTTAGGATTTGCATGCATTAGTATTTGACAGATCACGTGGGATTTCAGACATGGTGTCAAAGAGAAAGATGCTCAGTATGCTTTGACATTTCATCATGAATAGACTTACTAACGAGCAACGCTTGCAAATCATTGAATTTTATTACCAAAATCAGTGTTCGGTTCGAAATGTGTTCATTCACCGTAACGTTGCGTCCAACAGCATCTTTGAAAAAATACGGTCCAATGATTCCACCAGCGTACAAACCACACCAAACAGTGCATTTTTCGGGATGCATGGGCAGTTCTTGAACGGCTTCTGGTTGCTCTTCACTCCAAATGCGGCAATTTTGCTTATTTACGTAGCCATTCAACCAGAAATGAGCCTCATCGCTGAACAAAATTTGTCAAAATTTGAACACATTTCGAACCGAACACTGATTTTGGTAATAAAATTCAATGATTTGCAAGCGTTGCTCGTTAGTAAGTCTATTCATGATGAAATGTCAAAGCATACTGAGCATCTTTCTCTTTGACACCATGTCTGAAATGCCACGTGATCTGTCAAATACTAATGCATGAAAATCCTAACCTCAAAAAAATCACCCTTTAGTTGTTTTCATTGATAGCAACTGAAAGAAGTTAAAGCGTGCAAAGTTCGGCCGAGCCGAATCTTGGGAACCCACTACAATGGATTCTTTTTTTGTGCTATTGGTTAGTTGGTGAAGGCAATTGACTCACATACTGCCAGGGTATCCAGTTAATAAATTAAGATCCATAAAATAGGGTATACAATTACTTGGTCAATGTTCATGTATAAATTTAAATTGCAGGGTATCGATCGATTGATTTATATCCACGAATAAGACCACGCGAATAGACTGTTATGTGTAACTGTACTGTATATAATAGATCAACTTTCACACTTTTAAAAAAGACTACATCAAACTATAGCCTCTCGGCCAGTAAAACAAAGATGATCGAAAGACCGGTTTATATGGGAGCTATATCAGGTTATAGACTGATTTGAACACAGTTTTTGGAAGTCATAACAGAAAACTACATGCAAAATTTTAGCCAAATCGGACAAAAATTGCGGCTTGTAAAGTCTCAACAAGTCAAATCGGAAGATCGGTTTATATATATACTGGTTATAGACTGATTTGGACCGTTCTAGGTACATTTGTTGGAAGTTATAACGGAACACCACATGCGAAATTTCAACAAAATCAGACAAAAGTTTCGGCTTGGAAGAGCTCGAGAAGTCAAATCGTGAAATCAGTTTATATGGGAGCTATATCAGGTTATAGATCGATTTGGACCGTATATGGCAAATCGATAGTATGTTTCCTTCCAAAACAACCTACATAATCTATGAAAATTTCAAGATAATCGGTTCAGCCGTTTTTGAGTCTATACGGAACAAACAAACAAATCGACAAACAAACAAACACAAATTGAATTTTATATATAAGTGGGGTCTTAGACGAATATTACGAGGTGTTACAAACGGAATGACCAGATTTGTATACCCTCATCCAATGGTGGTGGAATAGGTACATATGGAAAACTAATATATTTATACCCTCTAATGTTCACATCAAATTCCACTCTATAGATATACAACCCTCATATAAACCGATCCAATTTGATTTCTAAATCCTCAGCATCCGATTTGGCTGAAATTTAGCAATCCTGCCTGATAATCCGACTTTTTCTTAACATTCTTTAGAAAACAAAGAAGTGGAGCCCACCGTGTCGCAGAATGTAACATGTTCACCTATGACGCCGAACGCCTAAGCTCAAATTCCAGCGAGATCCTCAGAAAAAACATTTCTGCGGCGGTTATTCCCTTACTAGTGCTGGCAGCATTTGAGAGGTAAAGTCGTTTAAATAAATTATTTTCATAAGTTTTTTGCAATAATCGATAATCTAGTACACACTGCATCCGTTCAAAAGTTACTAAATTATTTCCAGGATTTAACGATTTGGTACCACTGTTTGATGGTTGTTCATAAACCCCATGCCTCTTTTATTACCTTTCAGTATCTACTCTAAAAGCTATCTGCGTGTTGTCTTCCAAACAGCACCAACGACAGCAGCAAGTTATCGAATGAGTCGCTAAATTCCAATTTATTTTTTTTTTTTTTATATTTTTTCCCCACTACAATCTAAATGTATAATCGATAATTACAGACACACTCATATGTACTCAGCTCACCTCTCGCTTGCCCGCATACGCCCTAAAACATTAATCAATTCTGTTGGTTTGATGCAATTAAATTCATGTGCTTGGTCGGTTGATTGGTCGACATTCGTTGGTTGTTGATAGAACAACAAAAACAGCAGCAAGCAAAGCAAAGTAATTAAATTAAATTAATCACCAGCCATGCACACAGCCAAGCAAGCCGGTCCGTCAGCCAGCCAAGCAAGCAGACATAGCCTCCACCAAACAGCCGGCATTGGGAGAGTTTATGAGTGCGCTCTCACAGTGTAAAACATTTGAGGCAATTTCACCACTCTATGAATAAGAAAGAAAAAATCAAAAACCCTCCGCGCTCATCTCTATTACCCTGCCTTTTTAACGCATCGAAAAAATAAATTAAAACCACACATATGTACACACACACAAGAGGTTCACCATTTATTTTGCTGCATGTACGAATGAATGCCGCATAAGAAAACTAAAAGCAAACAAAACACAAAAAGGCAGCTAACAACCAATGTTGTTGCTGCTGTTGTTGGTCTTTCAATGGATACACACAGAAAACAACAACTCAGACCCAACAAAAAGCACATGATGAAATTTTTAGTTATTTTTCACGGATATTTAATTGTTTTTGTTTTCACATCAAATACAATACATTCATAACATACCTTTAACAATTTATTTATAAATCTCTTGTAAATAGTATGGTGTTAAGTTGCCTATTTTATTTAATTCCAAAGTAATTAAATTTTTGCTTGACTCAACCATAAACAAAAACAGTTTCAACCGCGTCGTCACGATTTCAGATCTCCCAACAAACTGACTAAACATTTCATTGAACTCAACTCAATGAACCAATGTGTGCCAAGAGCTGTGTACGCTCTTTTTCCTCTCTCTCGCTCTCACTCTCTCTCTCTGGCAATTGTGGTGTATTGTAAAGTCACCACTATTATTTTTGATGTGCATTATTGAAAGCCAGAGGTGGAAATTTTACCGCCAGCGAAACGTGTAAATGGGTAACAACAAAGAGCGAAGCAGGCAAGAAGACAGACAGGCAGGCACTTGCGTGTGTGCGGCTGCCTTTGCAACAACAATAAAACTCGTTGATGTACAGATTAATTGAAAATGGATAACAAAAAAACCCTACCAGCCTCTGCACCATGGGATGAGTTAGGCAAAAATAACGACGTTGAAAAAAAATTATTAAAACAAAAATCTATAGGTATATACAACAAGTAAGAGCGTGGTAAGTTCGGCCGGGCTGAATCTTATATCCCCTTCACCATGGATCGTATTTGTTGAGTTCTTTGCGCGGTATCTCTTTTTAGGCAAACAAAGAATAATGAATAAAAACTGTTATGTTATTGATGCTATACCAATTTATAGTCGTATTCGGACCATAAATGAGTTGAATACTGATCATTCTAGAAGTCATTGTCTAATATTTAAGTTCATTCGGATAAGAATTGCGCCTTGTAGGGGCTCAAGAAGCAAAATCGGGAAATCGGTTTATATAGGAGCTGTATTAAGCTATAGATCGATTCAGACCATATTGTACACTAATGGAAGTGGATTTCATCATCACAATATTTTCACTAGGTCATCCTTCTTATTCCCACCACCGAAGTATGGGGTATATTCATTTTGTCATTCCGCTTGCAACACATCGAAATATTCATTTCCGACCCTATAAAGTATATATATTCTTGATCATCGTAAAAATCTAAGACGATCTAGACATGTCCGTCCGTCTTTCTGTTGATATCACGCTGCAGTCTTCAAAAATAGAGATATTGAGCTGAAACTTTGCACAGATTCTTTTTTGCCCATAAGCAGGTTAAGTTCGAAGATGGGCTATATCGGACTATATCTTCATATAGGCCCCATTTAGACCGATCCGCCGATTTAGGGTCTTAGGCTCATAAAAGCCTCACTTATTATATGATTTGCTGAGCCCTTCGATATTCTTCTTCAATTTGGTCGAGATCGGTCGAGATCGGTCGAGATTCGGATATAGCTGCCATTAGACCGATCTCTCTCGATTTAAGGTTTTGGGCCCATAAAAGGTGCATTTATTGTTCGATTTCGTCGAAATTTGGGACAGTGAGTTGTGCTACGCCCTTCAAAATTCTTCTTCAATTCGGTTCAGATTGGTTCTGATTTGGATATAGGTACCATATAGACCGATCCGCTGATTTAGGGTCTTTGGATCATAAAAGCCACATTTGTTATCCGATTTTGTTGAAATTTAGACAGTGAGTTGTGGCGCTTCTATATCCCTCGTAAATTTGGCCCAGATCGGTTTAGATTTGGATATAGCTATCATATAGACCGATCCGCCGATTTAGCGTCTTAGGCTCATAAAAGGCACATTTATTATCCGATTTTGCCAAAATTTGGGACAGTGTGTTGTATTAGGCCCTTCAATACCCTTCTTCAATTTGGCTCAGATCGGTCCAGATTTGGATATAGCTGCCATATAGACCGATCTCTCGATTTAAAGTTTTGGGCCCATAAAAGGCGCATTTATAGTCGGATATCGTAGAAATTTGGGACAGTGAGTTGTGTTAGGCTCTTCGACATCCTCCTTTATTTTGACTCAGATCAGTCTAGATTAGAATATAGCTGCCATATAGACCGATCCTCCGATTTAGGGTCTTAGGCCCATAAAAGCCACATTTATTATCCGATTTTGCCAAAATTTGTAAAAGTGAGTTGTGTTAGGCCCTTCGATATCCTTCTTCAATTTGGCGCAGAGCGGTCCAGATTTGGATATACCTACCATGTAGACCGATCGCTCGATATAAGGTTTTGGGCCCATAAAAAGCGAATTTATTGTCCGATGTCGCCGATATTTTGGACAGTAAGTCAAAAAAAGCCCCTCGACATACTTTTGTAATATGACTTAGATCGGTCCAGATTTGGATAAAGCTGCCATATAGACCGATTTCTCGATTTAAGGTTTTGGGCTCATAAAAGGCGAATTTATTGTACGATTTCGCCGAAATTTGGGACAGTGAGTTGCGTTAGGCTCTACAATTACTTTCATCAATTTGGCCCAGATCGGTCCAGATTTCGATATAGCTGCTATATAGACCGATCTCTCGATTTAAGGTCTTTGACCCATAAAATGTGCATTTATTGTCCGATTTCGCCAACATTTTGGGACAGTGAGTTGTGTTAGGCCTTCAACATCCCTCTAGAATCTGGCTCAGATCAGTCCAGATGTGGATATAGCTGCCATATAGACCGATCTCTGGATTTAAGGTCTTGGCCCCATAAAAGGTTCATTTATTGTTCGATTTCGCCGAAGTTTGGGACAGTGAGTTGTGTAAGGCCTTCAACATCCCTCTAGAATTGGGCTGCGATCGGTCAAGATTTTATAAGAGCTGTTATATAGTGGGTATCCAAAGTTTGGCCCGCCTTTTCACTTGTTTTTCTTCAGTGTTACCGCAAATGATTCAATTTTAATTTTTTAATGTTGTTTTATACACTATCTTATATACACTTATACACAAAACGTGCACTTGAATCAAAAGTATACTCGTAGAAGAAATTATTTTCTAACCACATTCGATATGATTTGCTATGGTTTTATTGAACACATTCCATCACTATGTGGAGTTTGCACCTTCTGGCCATCCTAAGTGTACACTTACCTAACTATGGCGTCTGATAATTCCTCATAGACTTCCATTCGTCAGTCAATGCCTACCTAGGACTATTTGTATTGTAGCTGTCACGTAAATCGTTTGCTGCGAAATCTAATCAAAAGAATTTGATTTAGATTTGTTGTTGACACATTCAACTTTAGCGCGCATGTTGCGCAAGGTGCCACAAAAATGCTGATGCCGATGCTGAATGGGTCTTTAGAATTTCGTTGCGTATTTGCAATGCAGGAAGCATCGACATCGGCATCAAAATCATCGTTTGTGCGGTGGCATGTGCGAATTTTCTTGGCATTGTGATGCCATGGCGATGGAAAATTTGATTTGCATAATTAGATTTTCCACAAAGTGATGGCGAAGATGACAGGGAAGTGTTTAGGAGTGGAACTATGTTTGGGACTAAGACTATGCTGATAGCACGTGCCGCAAATTTATATTTATGTGCTTTTGTGGATTATTTGTTTCTTTTTTTTTTGGTTTTTTGGGAGAAAATTAAATATTTATATTAACTGAACGAATGGTGATGGTAGTTGTACGTGGGCGTAACTGCTGTGGTGCGTGTATGCGTGTGTGCACTTGTGTAAGTTTGGATTATTAATTTTCTATTTGGGTTTATTAATTTTGTTTGCTATTTTCTTTTTATCGATCGCTATCGAAAAGGAATTTAATTATGGCAGCTGTGCCTAGTGAGCAGGTGATTCGATATACATCCCAGAGAGGATTTTTGCTTTAAATAAAATGCAAGTAGTAGCCATGTATAAATCAATGATTCACATTTATCTTGAAAAATAAATGCTATTTGCGGCTTTCCTTGTTCTCCTTCTACTCGGGGAATCGAAAAACAATTTCCCCTTGACATGCGAATTATTTTAAGAAGAGCCTTGACTTGCCACACTTTATCTTGCAGTTTCGTTATCCTTTTCGCCTTTCATCAGCCACAAGACCATATCATGCGATTTATTCACCTGGTTTTGGTTGTATATTTGGGGCATACACATCATTTGCAACAATTTCAACATATGTGTTTAATTGTGTAACTCTACAAATGCAAACCATAACCAGTAAGGAAAGGCAAAAGTCGGGCGGTGCCGACTATATAATACCCTACACCACCTAGTGCATGCAGTACCTTTTATATGTAGATCTTATCTCGAAATCTAGTCAGACTTAAATTTGGATACCAATTGAAATATCAATTTAGGATCTTGTAAGATTTTCCTACCATAGGACAAAATATTTGGATTTCCACATTTAAAAGGCCATATAGGATAAAAGATTATAGGCGAGTTATATTGATGGTGGTTTTTACTGCCTTAAAAGTCCATATCGGATGAAATATACACATATCTAAATTAGGACTGATTTTGCTGAAATTTTGCGCACCAATTGGAACGTCAATTTAAACGTCTCATGCAAAATAGGACGAAAATTGTGGATTCTATAGCCTTAAAAGGCCATATCGGATGAACGATATATGTGGGAGACATATCGAAATTTAAAACGATTTTTATGAAATTTTGCACAAATATGAAGACGTCAAATAAAGCACCTCATGCAAATTTTTGTAAAGATCGGACGAAAATTGAGGCTTTTACAGCCTTAAAAAGCCAAATCGGATGAAAGATTTATATGGGAGCTATATCTAAATCTGAATCGATTTTTATGAAATATTGCACATGCATTGAGACTTCACAAAAACTTCTCCCTACCAAATTTGGTAAAGATCGGACCAAAATTGTGGCTTCTACAGCTTTAATAGTTCAAATCGGATGAAAGATATATATGGGGGCTATATCCAAATCTGGACCGATTTCGATGAAATTTTCCAGATATATTAAGATCAGTAACAAAACAGTCCGTGTTAAATTTTGAGCAGGTTGGTTGAAAATTGTAGCTACTACGGCCATTTAAGTGCAAATCGGGCAATATATATATATATGGGAGCTATATCTAAATCTGAACCGATTTTTATAAAATTCCAGATATATTAAGTGCAGTGGATTTTCTGCCAACTTTTCTAGGGCCCATTCACTGAAAATGATTTGCAAGCGTTGCTCGCAAATATATCTGGAATTTTTATAAAATTCCAGATATATTAAGTGCAGCGGATTTTCTGCCAACTTTTCTAGGGCCCATTCACTGAAAATGATTTGCAAGCGTTGCTCGTTAGTAAGTCTATTCATGATGAAATGTCAAAGCATACTGAGCATCTTTCTCTTTGACACCATGTCTGAAATCCCACGTGATCTGTCAAATACTAATGCATGAAAATCCTAACCTCAAAAAAATCACCCTTTATATGGGTTATGAGCTATAACTAAATCTGAACCGACTTTTATGAAATTTTGCACACGTATGGAGACGTCAAATAAAATACCTCATGCCAAATTTTGTAAAGATCGAACGAAAATTGTGGCTTCTACAGCCTTGAGCGGCCATATCGGATGAAAGATATATATGGGAGCTATATCTAAATCTACACCGATTTTTTTCAAAATCAATAGCGTTTGTCTATGTGCCAAAAAAGTGGCATGTGCTTAATTTCGTGACAATCGGACAACAAATACGACTTTGATTACAATTATACATTTACTCACAGACGGACAGACGGACTCACAGACGGACAGACTGATTCAATCAATCGAATCAGAAAGTTATTCTCAGTCGATCGGTATACTTATCAATGGGTCTAGCTCTTCTCCTTCTTAGCGTTGCAAACAAATGCACAAATCTATAATAGCCTGTACCACAGTAGTGGTACAGGGTATAAAAATTTTGTAATTTTCCCTATCCTTAAAGAAGAAGGACGTTACATTCGCAATAGATGATGGTTTATTTTATTATACCCTCCACCTTAGGATGGGGGTATACTAGTTTCGTCATTCTGTTTGTAACTACTCAAAATATTCGTCTGAGACCCCATAAAGTATGTATATTCTTGATCGTCGTGACATTTTATGTCGATCTAGCCGTGTCCGTCTGTCCGTCCGTCTGTCTGTCGAAAGCACGCTAACTTCGAAGGAGTAAAGCTAGCCGCTTGAAATTTTGCACAAATACTTTTTATTAGTGTAGGTCGGTTGGGATTGTAAATGGGCCATATCGGTCCATGTTTTAATATAGCTGCCATATAAACCGCTCTTGGGTCTTGACTTCTTGAGCCTCTTGAGTGCGCAATTCTTATCTGATTGGAATGACATTTTGCACGAAGTATTTTGTTATGATATTCAACAACTGTGCTAAGTATGATTCAAATCGGTTCATGTTTTGATATAGCTGCCATATAAACCGATCATGGGTCTTGACTTCTTGAGAATCTAGAGGGCGCAATTCTCGTCCGATTTGACTGAAATTTTGCACGTAATGTTTTGATATCACTTCCAACAACTGTGTTTAGAATGGTTCAAATCGGTTAATAATCTGGTATATCTGTTATATAACCCGATATTGGATCTTGAATTCTTGGGCTAATAGACCGCGCAATTCTCATCCGATTTGGCTGAAATTTTGCATGAGGTTTTTTGTTATGACTTTCAATAACTCTGCTAAGTATGACGGAACATAACCTGATATAGCTGCCATATAAACCATCCCAGGTCGTTTTATATGGCAGCTTGACTTCTTGAGCCTCTAGAGGGCGCACTTCTTATCCGATTTGGCAGAATCAAATGGAGAAAGTTCGGCATCGACGAATTCGAAACGAATGACACAAATTTTGAGATAAAGCGAAGAATAATACAGGCAAACAGGTGCTACTTTGGACTAAGTAAGCAGTTTAGAAACAAGGCCACCTCTCGACATACGAAGATCGCACCTTACAAGACGTATCAGTGTCTTGTAAGGTGCGTTATAAGGTTCTGAGGCATTGGTACTTGTGAAAGCAGATGAGGCAGTGCTTGGAGTATTTGAGAGAAAGATTCTTCGTAAAATATATGGACCAGTTTGCATTAAAGGAGAATATAGGCGACGTATAAACCACGAGCTGCATGGAGACGATAGAATAGTTACACACATCAAAATATTGGGTTGCCCAAAAAGTAATTGCGAATTAAAAGAAAGAAAGAAATGCATTTTTAATAAAACTTAGAATGAACTTTAATCAAATATACCTTTTTTTCATTTTTTTTCTAAAGCAAGCTAAAAGTAACAGCTGATAACTGACAGAAGAAAGAATGCAATTACAGAGTCACAAGCTGTGAAAAAATTTGTCAACGCCGACTATATGAAAAATCCGCAATTACTTTTTGGGCAACCCAATACAACGGCCGCGTTGGCTAGGTCATCTTGTCAGATTGGATGAAGAAATCAAGCTATGAACCGAGAGGTTTATATGGCAGCTTGACTTCTTGAGCCTCTAGAGGGAGCACTTCTTATCCGATTTGTCAGCAATTTTGTACATCGGCTTCTCTTACGACTTTCAACATACGTGTCTAATATGATCTGAATCGATTTATAGGTTGATACAGCTCCCATATAAACTTATCTCCCGATTTTGCTTCTTGAGCCCCCACAAGGCGCAATTCTTATCCGAATGAACTGAAATATTACATCATGACTTCTACAATGTTCAGCATTCATTTATGGTTCGAATCGGACAATAACTTGATATAGTTCCAATAGCATAACAATACTTATTCAATATTATTTGTTTACCAAAACAGAGATATCGCGCATAGAACTCGACAAATGCGATCCATGGTGAAGGGTATATAAGATTCGGCCCGGCCGAACTTAGCACGCTCTTACTTGTTACTATTCTTTTGTTTCTCAGATTAATTCTTATAGTTTTCCGGGGCGGGTTACTGGGCCAACGGCCCAACCGCATGGGTTTTGTGGGATCGCACAAGTATCCCTCGATGTCGCGAGCCGGCTGCTCCTCGATCCAACGCTCGCCCCCAGCTGCCCCTAACCTGGAAACAGACGCTGATGTTGGCCATTGGTTATTTGAAGGCTCCTTGTCATCTCGAGTATCATTGGGACTCAGTATTTAATTAAGAATCGGTGTCACTTGACTCCTCACTGAGACTCTCCTCGCGAAATCGCAATAAGATATGGTGTCAATATATTAATTGCGACTAATTCACCCTTCTAGGCTAGGTGTAGGGTATTATTTAGTTGGCGTCGCCCGACTTTTGCCTATCCTTACTGATTTCGATATGCGGTTATTTTCGCTTAAAAACGAGAACTGCAAAAACCAAGAACCAACCAAATGCATCAAACTGCCACAACAATTTTTCTTTACTCCTCAATGCGGCATTGAATGCTCTCTACAAGAAAATGGGGAAAACCATCAACCACAAAGAAAAAAATTCATGAAGAATTCTATCAAAGCAGAATAAATGCCGAAGGGGGAAAATTGTGTTAAATGTTCTCTAAAGATAGGCAAATAATTTAAGAATGTTGTCATGGAAGAAGACTAACAAAAAAAAAATGGGGGAGGAGGGAGGAAAATATCATTGCAAAATGCATCAGCTCAGTTTCACGGAATTTTCTTGTTCCACTTATGCAAAGATTACAAAGACAATCACTCTTGGAGTGCCTATAAAGTTTTCCGTGAAAAAAAAAATCTTTGCCACCTTTACAACGATGATGTTTGACTACCTCATTCGTAAGGATACATGAAACTGTCATTTGCCACTTAGACGCGCAATAATACGAAAAATGTTTCCCTTAGGAGTGCTTTTCAAGCTAGACTGATTTTCCTTAGGGTTGAAGCCAAAGACCCAAAACATTAAAAACCTTTCAGCGGATTCGTTGCACTGCTAATGGCGCTAATCGCTCCACTTGAAATTGTAAGAGCAAATTCTCCAGAAGTCGTCATGTGCAATAAATCAAAATTATTATATGCACATTTTAATTTGCACTAATGACATTGTTTCACAGTGGCAAAACACGATGTTTAAAACAGTTTCGCTGTTCTGTCCATATTTTCGCTATGGCAATGCGGTGTAACAATGCAATGCAATTTGGCAAATGCTGCCAGATAAGCGAGGCAATTGGTGTTTGCCAAGTGGCAATGTGTTGGGTGTCTGTGTATGTGTATTGAGTTGCTCCTGCTGAGCCATTTAGGGATATGGTTGGCATGTGGAAAACTTTTGTGATAGCAGAGAGTGTCAATCGTTTGTGACTTAAATATACAACAAAGTGCATGCTTTTTCTACCACATACCCATAACCATAGAAGAGGGGTGGATATAAAAGAGATTTCTAGACAAAGTCTGTGTGCGATGTAGCCATGCCCAGGATTCCTATCCCATCTTTTATCATAATTTTTTCTATTCAATATTTTTTTAAAACTTCAATAAATCTTTTACTTCTCCCAAAGTACTTTACAATCTGCATTTTGTTCCAATTAAAGTTCAGTTTCATGTTGGCACCATGATTTGCATCGTGGCTTCTCCTTTTGCTGAAACCAACCTCATTTATAATTGTAAGCATACTCTGATGATTGTTTCCCACTTTTTTTTGATATAAAGCCATGTAAATTTCTTTTTCTTTTCTAACAATATGCGCCTCGTTAGAAACTTCTTTGATTGTTTGCAGCGAAGGGACAAGGAAAGGAATAAACCAAGAATGCAAGAAAACTATGCGTCTTTCGAGAGAAGAATACTTGTAAATCGAATTTTAATGACTTTAACATTTATCAATGTCAAAAGGGGAAATCAAGGATCAGGAGCAAGGGGAGGAGAAGGAAAGAGATAAGATGGTGGGATAATTCGAACTAGAACTAAAGAAATAATCGTACAAAGTATTGGTTTTCTTGAATCAAAAGTATATGCACACTAAAACAAGTAAGAATGGGCTAAAGTCGGGCAAAGCCGACCTTTTGGCACACCACAATACATTGGGTATACGGTTAAGTTGGCGAACTTAAAAATCGTTTTAATTTTACATGCTGAACAAGTAAAAAAGCGATAAGTTCGGCCGGGCCGAACTTTGGATACCCACCACCTCTGGTATATAAGTAAACCAACTTTCATTAAAATCCGGTGAAAAATGCATACCTTTTTCCTAAAGATAAACCGATCTGAAAAATATACATATAAACAAGTAAAAGCGTGCTAAGTTCGGCCGGGCCGAATCTTATATACCCTCCACCATGGATCGCATATGTCGAGTTCTTTTCCCGGCATCTCTTCTTAGGCAAAAAAAAGGATATAAGAAAAGATTTGCTCTGCTATTAGAGCGATATCAAGATATGTTCCGGTTTGGACCACAATTAAATTATATGTTGGAGACCTGTGTAAAATGTCAGCCAATTCGAATAAGAATTGCGCCCTTTGTGGGCTCAAGAAGTTAAATAGAGAGATCGATTTATATGGGAGCTATATCAGGCTATAAACCGATTCAGACCATAATAAACACGTATGTTAATGGTCATGAGAGAATCCGTCGTACATAATTTCAGGCAAATCGGATAATAATTGCGACCTCTAGAGGCTCAAGAAGTCAAGATCTCAGATCGGTTTATATGGCAGCTATATCAGGTTATGAACCGATTTGAACCATATTTGGCACAGTTGTTGGATATCATAACAAAATACTACGTGCCAAAATTCATTCAAATTGGATAAGAATTGCGCCCTCTAGAGGCTTAAGAAATCAAGACCCAAGATCGGTTTATATGACAGCTATATCAGGTTATGGACCGATTTGAACCATACTTGGCACAGTTGCTGGATATCGTAACAAAACACGTCGTGCAAAATTTCATTCCAATCGGATAAGAATTGCGCACTCTAGAGGCTCAAGAAGTCAAGACCCAAGATCGGTTTATATGGCAGCTGTATCAGGTTATGGACCGACTTGAACCATACTTGGTACAGTTGTTGGATGTCATAACAAAACACGTCGTGCGAAATTCCATTCCAATCGGATAAGAATTGCGCACTCTAGAGGCTCAAGAAGTCAAGACCCAAGATCGGTTTATATGGCAGCTATATCAGGTTATGGACCGATTTAAACCTTACTTATCACAGTTGTTGGATGTCATAACAAAACACGTCGTGCAAAATTTCATCCCAATCGGATAAGAATTGCGCACTCTAGAGGCTCAAGAAGTCAAGACCCAAGATCGGTTTATATGGCAGCTATATCAAAACATGGACCGATATGGCCCATTTACAATACCAACCGACCTACACTAATAAGAAGTATTTGTGCAAAATTTCAAGCGGCTAGCTTTACTCCTTCGGAAGTTAGCGTGCTTTCGACAGACAGACGGACGGACGGACGGACAGACGGACGGACATGGCTAGATCGACATAAAATTTCACGACGATCAAGAATATATATACTTTATGGGGTCTCAGACGAATATTTCGAGTAGTTACAAACAGAATGACGAAATTAGTATACCCCCCATCTTATGGTGGAGGGTATAAAAATATATATATAAATAAACACTTGTGTCGAAAAGCCTAACATAAGTCATTGTGTCAAATTGCTGTGAAATCGGAATATAAATGCGCCTTTTATGGTGCCAAGAATTTAAATCGATAGATCGGTCTATATGGCAGCTATATCCAAATATGGACCGATCTATGCCATATTGCAGAAGTAAATTGTGGGGCTTAACTTAACTCACTATCTTTTATGGGTCCAAAATCTTAAATCGAGAGATCGGTCTATATGACAGTTATATCCAAATCTGGACCGATCTGGGCCAAATTGAAGAAGGACGTCGAAGGGCCCAACATAACTCATTGTCCCAAATTTTGGCGAGATCGGACTATAAATGCGCCTTTTATGGTCGCAAGACTTTAAATCGACAGATGGGTCTATATGGCAGCCATATCCAAATATGGACCGATCTACTCCATATTGCAGAAGTATATTGTGGGGCTTAACTTAACTCACTGTCCCAAATTTCGGCGAAATCGCATAATAAATGTGCCTTTTATGGGCCCAAAATTTTAAATCGAGAGATCGGTCTATATGACAGCTATATCCAAATCTGAACCGATCTGTGCCAAATTGAAGAAGGACGTCGAATGGCTTAACACAACCCACTGTCCCTAATTTCGGCAACATTGGACAATAAATGCGCCTTTTATGGGTCCAAAACCTTAAATCGAGAGATCGGTCTATATGGCAGCTGTATCCAAATCTTAACCGATCAATGCCATATTGCAGAATTATGTCGAGGGGCTTAACTTAACTCGTCGTCCCAAATTTCAGCAAAATCGGATATTAAATGTGGCTTTTATGGGCCTAAGACCCTAAATCAGAGGATCGATCTATATGGCAGCTATATCCAAATCTGAGCTGATCTGGGCCAAATTTAAAAAGGACGTCGAAGGGTCTAACACAACTCATTGTCCCAAATTTTGAAGAAATCGGACAATATATGCGCCATTTATGGGCTCAAGACTTTAAATCGATAGATCGGTCTATATGGTAGCTATATCCAAATCTGAACCGATCTAGGCCAAAGTGAAGAAAGATGTCGAAAGGCCTAACACAACTCACTGCCCCAAATTTCAGCAAAATCGGATATTAAATGTGGCTTTCATGGGCCTAAGACCCTAAATTGAAGGATCGGTCTATATGGCAGCTATATCTAAATCT
Source organism: Stomoxys calcitrans (assembly GCF_963082655.1). NCBI lineage: Eukaryota > Metazoa > Arthropoda > Insecta > Diptera > Muscidae > Stomoxys > Stomoxys calcitrans. Next base: position 47,310,316 of record NC_081556.1, on the reverse strand, counting down.
GGCCCTATCGGGGCCAAATTGGAGAAGGTTGTCGAAGTGCTTAGCACAACTCGCTGTCGTAAATTTGAATAAAATCGGATTATAAATGTGGCTTTTATGAGCCTAAGACCCTAAATCGGCGGATCGGTCTATATGGGTTATATATCAAGATATAGTCCGATATGGGCCATCTTCGAACTTAACCTGCTTATGGACAAAAAAAGAACCTGAGCAAAATTTCAGCTCAATATCTCTATTTTTATACCCACCACCGTAGAACAGGGGGTATATTCATTTAGTCATTCCGTTTGAAACACATCGAAATATCAATTTCCGACCCTACAAAGTATATATATTTCGGATCGTCGTAAACTTCTAAGACGATTTAACAATGTCCGTATGTCTGTCAGTCTATCCGTCCGTCTGTAGCAATCACTCTACAGGCTTCAAAAATTGAGATATTGAGCTGCAATTTGGCACAGGTACGACATTTTGTTGCACGCTGGTTAAATTCTGAGTTTTAAGTTAAGTTTTGAACGAGCCAAATCGGACCATATTTGGATATAGCTGCTATATAGACCGATTTTCCGATAAATGGTGTAATGGCCACAAACACTTTATTTTTGATCCGATTTTTGTGAAATTTTAAACAGTGAGTAGTTTTAGGCCTCCCGACATCTGACTGAAATATAGTTCATATTGCCCTATATTTAGATATAGCTGCCATATAGACCGATCTGCCGATAAAGTGTCTGAAGCCCATAAAAGCTTTATTTATTGCTTAATTTGGTTAAAATTTTAAAAAGTGGGTTATTTTAAGCCTCCTCGACATATGACCTAAGTGTGGCACAGATCAGGCTATATTTAGATGTAGCTGCTATATAGACCGATGGGGGGAAACCCCAATCCCAAAACCGCCTAAAATAGGAGTTCATCTCAATATGGGCCTCAAATGAAAGGTATTCGGGAGTAGATTACGAATATGGAATATAAAATCAGATTACAGTATAGGGGGTCTGCCTTCCCTCCAAAAACGCTTTAAATGGGCATATGACCCATCATGTCTATATGGGACTCGGTTTTTTGTTTGATCCGTAGAATCAAAAACGGCTGAACCGAATTTCTTAAAATTTTCACAGATTGTGCAAGTTTGTCTGGAAGGAAACATAGGCTTTATAATTTTTATACACTCCACCACAGGATGAGGGGTATACTAATTTCGTCATTCTGTTTGTAACTACTCGAAATATTCGTCTGAGACCCCATAAAGTATATATAGTTTATTAGTGTAGGTCGGTTGGTATTGTAAATGGGCCATATCGGTCCATGTTTTAATATAGCTGCCATATAAACTGATCTTGGGTCTTGACTTCTTGAGCCTCTAGAGGGCGCAATTTTCATCCGATTTGACTGAAATTTTGCACATAGTGTTTTAGTATCACTTCTAACTAATTGCTAAGTATAGTTCAAATCGGTCAATAACCTGGTATAGCTGCCATATAAACCGATCTTGGGTCTTGACTTCTTGAGCCTCTAGAGAACGCAATTCTTATCCGATTAGAATGAAATTTTGCACCACGTGTTTTGTTTTGATATCCAACAACTGTGCCAAATATGGTATGATATAGCTGCCATACAAACAGATCTTGGGTCTTGACTTTTTGAGCCTCTAGAGAACGCAATTCTTATCCGACAACTGTGCCAAGTATGATTCAAATCGGTTCATAACCTGATATAGCTGCCATATAAACCGATCTGGGATCTTGACTTCTTGAGCCTCTAGAGGTCGCAATTATTATCCGATTTGCCTGAAATTTTGTACGACGGATTCTCTCATGACCATCAATATACGTGTTTACTATGGTCTGAATCGGTCTATAGCCCGATACATCTCCCATATAAATCGATCTCTCTATTTTACTTCTTGAGCCCCCAAAGGACGTAATTCTTATTCGAATTGGCTGACATTTTACACAGGTCTCCAACATATAATTTAATTGTGGTCCAAACCGGACCATATCTCGATATCGCTCTAATAGCAGGGCAAATCTTTTCTTATATCCTGTTTTGCCTAAGAAGAGATGGCGGGAAAAGAACTCGACAAATGCGATCCATGGTGGAGGGTATATAAGATTCGGCCCGGCCGAAATTTGCACGCTTTCACTTGTTAGATATTGGATGAAGGCGGTCCCTCCCCCTTACCCCAACAAAGCCAACCAAAACCAAAATTGTACCGATAAGCACAATATGGGTATCAAATGAGGGGTTTTGGAGATAACAAAGCGAATATCGTATTAAAATTTGGGTCCAAGTATCCAGCGGGCCTCCCCAATCCAAAAACTCCTCTAAATCGACGTTCCTATCAATATGGGCCTCAAATGAAAAGTATTCCACAGTAGATTAGAAATATGGCAAAAAAAAAATTAGGTCCAAGTAACGGGAGGACGCCCCACCCCCAATTACCCCCAAATGAGCATATTAGCCGACCATGTCTAGTGCCATCCCTCCCATAAAAAGGACTTCTCATTACCATAATTTTCAAAACCACCAGATCTCGGAGATTGGTAATGCGATTCGTTTGAAATTTTTTTTGCACTCTCACAGTCAAAACAAAACATGGTTTCCATTGTTGGGGTCGGGTGCCTCGGGGCCGTCCAAAACCCGCCAAATGGGTATATAGACCAATCACGACAATATGGAGCTCAAACGAAAGGTGCTTGAGAGAAAAAAAACCAATTTGATAACCAATTGAAGAACCATGTGTTTGGGGAACAGCCCTACCCGACAGCACTTCCCTATTATATAAAAGAATGATGTTTAAATTGATTGATTTTCGGGAAATTGATACTCACAAAGTCCCTGGGGTCCATCCCACCCTCAAACGGAATTTATTTACCGATCATGCCATTATGGGGCTCATGTAAAATGTATTTGAAAGTAGAGCACGAAGCGTATATTTATATCAAGGGCCAAGTGTCCCTCTAAACCGGAATTAGTTACCAATACAATAATATAGGACTCAAAAGAAAGGAATTTGGGAGAGGAGTAAAAATTTACCCAGGAACCGAGAAGGGGCACACTTCTCACAAATCAATGAAGGCTTTTCGATTAAATTTAAACTCAATGATAAGGGACTTTTTTATAGCCGAATCCGAATGCGGTGCCGATATATCTTTGGGGAGTATTTTTTACATAACCATGCATGGTAAATGTTGCCAGCATTAAAAGGGGATCACCACCGCTTTAAATTTTGTCCGATGTTATGGCCAGGATTTGAACGCAGGCGTTCAGTGTTAAAGGCGGACATAGACTACAGTGGTACGAATTCGATATCAACATTCAGGGCGAAGTGCTGTTAAAGTATATATGTTCTCGATCGTCTCGACAATCTGAGTCGATCTGGCCATGTCCGTCCGTCTGTGGAAATTATAATAGCGGTCGAAATTGTGCACAGATACTTAATATTGATGTAGGTCATTGGGGATTGCAAATGGGCCATATCGGTTCTGTTTGGATATGGCTCCCATATAATGGATATGGCTCCCGATTTGACTTCCCCCTGGAAGCCACAATTTTCATCCGATTTGGCTGAAATTTTGCACGAAATGTTCTGTTATGACTTCCAGTAACTGTGTCAAGTACTGTCCGAATCGGTCTATAACCTGATATAGCTCCCATGTAATCCGGAAGAATGAAATTATGCCCTTCAACTTAATTTGTTTTTGTATAAATTTTTAGCAGAATCCATGTTGGTGGGTTCCCAAGATTCGGCCCGGCCGAACATAGCTCGCTTATACTTGTTTTTTCTGCAGTACTTCCAATTATTAGCTACCAACTGCATGACATGTGATAAACTGCAAATTTGCTGTTTTAACAGAGTGTAAATTTTAAAAAATATTCAAATTAAATTCAAAACACATAGTTTTACATATTTTACCATTTGTCAATGAATGAAAATTTTTCTTTCGAGATGTTTGGCAAGTCATTCCGTTTACTTTGAGTACTTTTGAAATATTTTTTATTTCTTCTTTATAAGTTTGAGAGGGTTCATTGAGACTACTTTTTCGCAATAGGGGTAATAAGACGTAAAAGACGTATCTTGCAGATTCAACTTATATTCATGAAAATTGTCTTGGGATCTGTGTTGTCATTGAATTCAATGCAGTTTTTGTTTGCTATCAGAACGAGCACTCCATTCTTTTCTTCAGACTGCTTTTGGCAACATCATGTGTTTTTTTTGTGGCAGAGTTCTGTCAGAGCGAAGGAGGAAATGTTGCATTGATTTCAGTTGTATAGTAAATTTAAAGTAGATGCTGCATTTTAAGTACTGCAGTAAGTAAAAGAAACTATTATTGAACTTTAAGAGTAATTGTCGAACTGAAAAGGCCCTTGAGTAATGGATACAGGAAAACCAGAAAATGTCTGCACACTTTCTTAGCGTTGGGTGTGAAGGAAGTGCTCAAACGTATCATCATCTTCCCACATGCCCAACATATGCTATCACTTGCCGCAACCTATTTTGCACAAGTAAGCTCGAAGTCCTATGTGTCCTGTCATGATAACAAAAGCTAAACTGACCCCCTTCTAACATCCTTTCAGTAATAGGCTCGTCTTCGGACAATCCGGATCACACCATAAGATTTTCGATTTTTCATCGATAAATATACCGATTGGCTTAGAATCACTTCCTGATTCGATTTAGATATGTCCAACTGTCAGTCTGTCCATGTGTTCTTGAAATTTAAGTACAGGTCGCGTTTTTTGGCCGACTGTCAAAAAAATCGGTCCTGATTAAGATATAGCACCCATATTTAACTTTCATCCGATTTGTCCTTTAAAAGCTGTAGAAGCCACAATTTTGGCCCGATCCTAATTAAATTTGGCGTGAGGGCGTTTTTTCCCAATATATGTGCAAAATTTCATCAAAATCTTCCATACCTATCTTTAATTCGATGTGGCCTTTTAAGTCTTTAGTATCCACACTTTTGGTCCGATCTTTACAAAATTAAGCATAAGGTGTTCCGTTTGAGGTTATGTTAGGTTGAAAAGGGGGTGTTGATATAAATCTGCCCCATGCCACTACAGACATACACCTAAGCCAGTAATGGACTTGTTTTGCACTCTAAAATCTAAAAAGTAACCTTGAAAAAGAAAATTTATGTTAGGAATTCCTTGCTACTTACAAAATCCTTCATTGTTTTCAATACCACTTCCCTAAGTTGGTTAATGTCTGGTATCGCATCCACACCTTAGTACCGGCCAGTGTCTGTTAAACGCGAAAGCCGGGCAATGACAAAGGAAATGCTCCAAAGTCTCTTCATCTTCCCCACATGTGCCACACATGCTATCACTTACCGCACCGATTTTCCATAAGGGAGTTCGTAGTCCAATGTGTCCTGTTATGACACCAAAAGCTATAGTGGCCTCGTCCTCTCACGATCCGGATCACCCCATAAGATTTTCGCCGTCCTACCGACTGTTTCGCTGTTCCACAGGGTTAAATGCGCATTTGTCGCCCACGCCCTTAGATCGGACTGCATCGACCCGAAAGGTTTCGGGTTGACCAAGTTTATCGACGGCAGTTCTCTGACCTTCATTCCCCCTTACTCCGTTATGGCCCCGCATCCAAACAAATTTGCGGATTGTGCCATCCTCGGAGAAGGCATTAATCTCCTTCTTCTACTGTAAGACTGTTCTTGACCTCACCATCTTGGTTGTTATTGCCCGTATCGCAATTTTACTGTCCGTAATGATGTTCACACTTGAAGTCCTCGCAGTTGCACCTCACGCATTCCTTGATCGCCCGGATCTCCGCCTGTTGGACCGTATTATGGTCAGGTAGTCTAAAACAAATCTCAGTCCCTGGGTTCCCTATGTAGACTCCCAGGCGCAGTCTGTCCTCTAGATTTGATCTGTACGTGTAACATAATCTTCCAGATTACAATACTACGGTTCCATCAATCCTCGACTGTGCCGCTGGCTGCAGTGCCTCGCTTTTGATCTTAAGGCTCATCTCTGGTATCCGATCGGAAATCTCTTCCCTTCCTTCCAAGTTTCCTATCGTCTTCTCGATTATACCTCGATGGTATGAGCTGCTCCCATCCCCAATTCATCCTCCCATCGCCTTAAGTCTCATAGCCGCAGTGGCTGCCTCACATATAATATGTATGTCAATGGGTCGGATATCTAGAATAGTCTCCAGTGCTCTAGTGGGCGTGGTCCTCATCGCACCGCCTATGCCAATACAACATGTTCTCTGAACCTGTTGTATGGTCCGTATGTTGCACTTTTTCTCCATAGCAGTCCTACAAACTATTAAGGCGTAAGTAAGTATTGGTCTAATAACGCTCCTGTAGAGCCAGTGGACTATCCTCGGATTCAGGACCCATTTTGAGCCTACGGCCCGTCCACATAGTGCCCAACATCTATGAGCCTTCTGAATACGCTCCTGAAAATGACATTTCCTATTCCTTGTTAGATATCGAAATCGTTTTATTGAGGAAACGTGGCGCCTCACATTGGCCCCCATTCGTCTTCCTTGTGAACAGGCTTATATCTGTGTTTTCTAGGTTACCATAGAGACCCCTGGGTCTAGCCCAGTCATATGCCATATGCAAGACCCTTTCGGCCCTTCTGGTTCGGATCTTTACCTCTAAGAAGTATTATAACATCGTCTGCATAGCAGACGGGTTCAAATCCTTCCTCAGTCAGCATCCTTAATAGGTTATTTATGGTGGTCACCCATAGGAGTGGCGATAAAATGCCCCCCTGTGGCGTGCCCTGTGCCACATTCTCCTTTATATTTATTTCGTGGGAATCACAGCTTATCCATCTACTCCCTAGCATATTGTTTATAGAGCCTCTAAGGACCTGGTCCACCTGGTTCTGGTCTAAGGGTTGGTTCGGTGTGTCGGTCCGCATGCAGTTAAAAACACCCTCGATGCTAATGCACAGCGTCAATGTTTAAGCTTTGGCATCGAAGGATTCATCTATTTTATGCACAACCTCGTGCAGGGCAGTCTCCACCAACTTTCCCTTGATATAGGCACGCTGTTTGTATCTGAGCAGTTCGCTGGATGTCCTATTCTTTATCATGGTGTCCATAATACGTTCCATGGTTTTGAGTAGAAAGGACGTAATGCTTATAGCTCTGTAGGCCTTTCACATAGATTGCCTTGCCGGGCTTGGGTCTAAATACCACCTTTGCCTTCTGCCAAGGTTTCTTAATATATGCAAATCCTAGGTGCGCTATGGATATAGCTGTCAGATGGGGCGCCAGATTGTCGGCCTCCTTCTGTAGCATAATTGCAAATTGTGCCCATGAACATTCCACTAAGGAACAGGGGCAAACTTCTCACATATCAATGAGTGCAGTCCGATTCAAGTTTATGCTCAATGATAAGGGCCTCCTTTTTATAGCCGAGTCCGAACGGCGTGCCGCAGAGCGACACCTCTTTGGAGAAAAGATTTACATGGCATAGTACCTCAGAAGTTGCCAACATTAGGAGGGGAAAACCACCACTGCAAATGGTCTCGTCAGGATTCGATGGTCTCGTCAGGATTCGAACCCAGGCGATCAGCGTCATAGGCAGTATTAACCCCTGCGCTACGGTGGCCTCCCTCCTTCTACAGTAACGCTGGAAATATTCCATACGATCCGGGTGACTTAAATGGTTGGAAGCTTCTCAAGGCGTTCTTTATCATAAATTCTGTAGTGATAAGCCTTCGATCAACCTCATTCTTCCATTCCAGATTTCTGTGTCTCCATGAGTACTGTCTTATCATATGGAAAATTCGTTTTCATCCATTGTCTCAGTTTGGACATGGATTATTGAGATACATTTTTCATCTTCGCGACGTCCTTAACGTTATCGACCTGTTCCTACAAAAGCATTTAAGAGACCCTTTTTGCCGCTCTCTCATCTCATTGTATTCCTTGATAAACTCCTGATAAACTGCCGCTGTTTTGCAGTATGCTCTGATATAAAGCCTGCGGACCTCTTTCTCTAGTTTGTTTAGTAACGGATTTAAAAAACAAGCAAAAAGGCGTTAAGTTCGGTCTGGCCAATAGGGTATATATATAAACCACCTTTCGTCAAAATCCGATGAAAAATTCATACCTTATGCCCCGTGGCAGCTATATCGAAATATGTGCAGATTTAGACCAAATACTCATAAGTAAAAGTCATTGTTCAATTGTGTATAATAAAATATTGGTCTTTTAAGTAGATTTATCTAAAAATAAAACGATCAGAGCTACATACGACACGGATGTCGAAAAGCCTAGCATAAGTCACTGTGTCAAATTTCAGTGAAATCGGAATATAAATGCGCCTTTTATGGGGCCAAGACTTTACAACGAGATATCCGTCTATATGGCAGCTATATCCGGACCTGGACCGATTTGGGTCAAATTACAGAAAAATGTCGAAGGGCCTAACACAACCTACTGTCCCAAATTTCGGCGACATTGTACAATAAATGCGCTTTTTTGGGCTCAAAACCTTAAATCGAGAGATAGGTCTATATGGCAGCTATATCCAAATCTGGACCGATCTGTACCATATTGCAGAAGTAAGTCGAGGAGCCTAACTTAATTCACTGTCCTAAATTTCAGCGATATCGGACAATAGATAAATGGATATACAGTGTTTAGATCTAATAGGGGAAGTCGCGGAGGTGGTGTCGCCATTTATGTCAGAAGAAAGCTAGAATTCGTTTAAAGTCTGAATTCGGGGACCAGATAGAATACGTGTTTGTTGAAATCTCTTCAAATCGTGAGCAAGTTTTAGTTGGTTGTATCTACCGTCCGAATAGTACGATTGACATACATGGGCTTCAAGTTGTACTTGAGTCCGTAAGACTGGGTTATACTGATGTTATAATCACTGGGGACTTTAACTCAAACATACTTATAGATTCAACTCTGACTGATGCAATGTCGACACTTGGCCTATTCCTTACCAATAATACAAACCCCACACATTTCACGTCAATACACACTTAGATTTGTTCTTTGTCAATAATTCTTTGAAGATATCATTGTATGATCAGATTTCTGTTCCATGTTTCTCTAAGCATGATCTGATTTATCTCGCCTACGATTTTGATTTGCTGGAGGAAGAGGAGGACATATCTTATTGTGACTACGGTAATTTGAATTATGAACATTTAGTTGGTATGGTCTACCAGGTGAACTGGGATGAAATATTTACACTTTTAACTGTCGATCAGCAGACGGCTTTCTTGACGGATAATATCTTACGTCTCTATGATGCAACAGTTCCAATACGGATTAAAAGGGCTTCGGCCATGGTTCAATTCAAGAATCATGGCGCTTATCGGGGATAGGGACTTGGCTTACAGTAGATGGAAGCGTTTCAAGTCTCTAGAGCTGAAAGAAGAACTCCGTGAAGCCAGGAGGAAAGTTAACAGTTTTATTAATACGGCTAAAATGGAGTATTATTCTTCAAGATATGATTGCGCAGTGGGTTCGAAGAGTAAGTGGAAGGTAAAACATGACATCGGAGTGGGTAAACCCAAGTCAAACACTCGATACCATGGGGCTCTAGATCAAGATATGATTGCGCAGTGGGCTCGAAGAGTAAGTGGAAGGTAATACATGACATCGGAGTGGGTAAACCCAAGTCAAACACTCGATACCATGGGGCTCTAGATGAACTCAACAGGAACTTCATAAGCATACCCGATATACAAACGGTCACGCAATTTTACAGTGATGATGATGGGCCGGCTTTCGTTTTTGATGTGTAAGCCATTAGGAAGTTTATGAGAGTTTTGGCCGTGTCAAATGCAATTGGCTTGGACAGAGTTGATCCGAAATTTGTACGAATGTTACTTCCATATCTCCTACCGTACTTTACGTACCTGTTTAATTCAATTTTGAGCTCCAGTGTGTATCCCATTATTTGGAAGCATGCAAAGATTATCTCCATTCCCAAATCCAACCTTGATTATCGGCCGATATCAATTCTATGCTATCTCTCTGAGGTTTTTGAGAAAATTCTTCATGGACAGATGTCGGTATATCTTCACCAAGAGTGCTTCAAAGCTTTCGACATGGTTGATCACCTGAATTTGTGCATGAAACTACGGTTTTTTTTTAACTTCACAACAACGGCAACGTATCTTATTATGTCGTACCTGAGCGATAGACGGCAGTCTGTATTCGCAGGGAATATATTATCTAACCCCTTGTTCATACCTAAGGGGGTTCCCCAAGGCTAGATTATAGGTCCACTTCTATATTCATTATATGCGAACGACTTGCCTCGTCAACTAGCACACGGTCAGATAATGATGTATGCTGATGACGTGCAGATTTTTCAAAGCGGCTTTGTGGACAATGTAGTCGACTGCATAAGTAAACTCAACGCGGATCGACATCGCGTTTATGACTGGGCGACTGCAAATGGTTTGTTGTTAAATCCAAGTAAGACTAAATGTTTGGTTGCTCACAAAAACAAGAATTTCAATATGCGGCAACCGGATATTTACGTTAATGGTCAGAGGATTGATATTGTATCTAGTGCGAAGAATTTAGGCGTGGTTTTTAACAGTTCTTTGAGCTGGTCCGATCATGCTAACATTGCAGCCGGGCAGACTTATGCAAAGCTTCGTGCTTTATGGATCACACACTCTTTTACACCCATAAATATCCGAATTCTTCTGACGAAAACATTCCTAGTTCCAGGTTTGATATATGGTTGTGAACTTTTTATACCCACCACCGAAGGATGGGGGGTATATTCATTTTGTCATTCCGTTTGCAACACATCGAAATATCTATTTCCGACCCTATAAAGTATATATATTCTTGATCAGCGTAAACTTCTAAGACGATCTAGCCATGTCCGTCCGTCTGTCCGTCTGTCTGTTGAAATCACGTTGTTGAAATCACAGTCTTTAAAAATAGAGATATTGAGCTGAAATTTTGCACAGATTCTTTTTTTGTCCATAAGCAGGTTAAGTTCGAAGATGGGCTATATCGGACTATATCTTGATATAGCCCCCATATAGACCGATCCGCCGATTTAGGGTCTTAGGCCCATAAAAGCCACATTTATTATCCGATTTTGTTGAAATTTGGGACAGTGAGTTGTGTTAGGCCCTTCGACATCCTTTGTTAATTTGGCTCAGATCGGTCCAGATTTGGATATAGCTGCCATATAGACCGATCCTCCGATTTAGGATCTAAGGCCCATAAAAGCCACATTTATGGTCCGATTTCGCTCAAATTTGGGACAGTGAGTTGTCTTAGGCCCTTTGACATGCTTCTTCAATTTGGTCCAGATCGGTTCAGATTTGGATATAGCTGCCATATAGACCAATCCTCCGGTTTAGGGTCTTAGGCCCACAAAAGCCACATTTATTATCCGATTTTGATGAAATTCGGGAAAATGAATTGTGTAAGGCCCATCGACATCCTTCGTTAATTTGGCTCAGATCGGTCCGGGTTTGGATATAGCTGCCATATAGATCGATCCTCCGATTTATGGTGTAAGGCCCATAATAGCCACATTCATTATCCGATTTTGCTGAAATTTGGGACAGTGAGATGTGTTAGGTCCTTTGACATATTTCTTCAATTTGGTCCAGATGGGTTTAAATTTGGATATAGCTGCCATATAGACCGATTTCTTGATTTATGGTTTTGGGCCGATAAAATGCTCATTTATTGCCCGATGTCCCCGAAATTTGGAACAGTGAGTTAAGTTAAGCCCCTTGACATACTTCTGCAATATCGCATAGATCGGTCTAGATTTGGATATAGCTGCCATATAGACCGATATCTAGGTTTTAGGTTTTGGGGCCCATAAAAGAGGCATTTATTGTCCGATTTCGCCGAAATTTGGGACAGTGCTTAGTGTTAGGCTCTTCGACATGTTTATGCAACTTGGCCCAAATCGGTCCAGATTTGGATATAGCTGCCATGTAGACCAATATCTCGATTTAAAGTCTTGGCTCCATAAAAGGCGCATTTATAATCCGATTTCACTGAAATTTGACACAGTGACTTATGTTCGGGTTTTCGACATCCGTGTCGTATATAATTCAGATCGGTATGAGGTATATGAGTATAAGGTATGAAATTTTCACCGAATTTTGATGAAAGGTGGTTTACATATATACCCGAGGTGGTGGGTATCCAAAGTTCGGCCCGGCCGAACTTAACGCCTTTTTACTTGTTTCGAATTGAGATTCTTCGAGCCTCCGAAAATTGAATGTAGCTTTTAACAGCATAGTCCGTTATGTGTATGGTTTAAAAAGGAGTCAACATGTTTCACAATATGTAGATTCTCTATTTGGACTTAGTTTCAACAATCTTCTAAATACCAGATCATTAATATTTTTACATAAGATTATTGTGGAAAAGAAACCCAGATATTTGTTTGAGAGACTGATTGGGCTGCAATTTAATTCGTGAATCCCTCTAGCATTCAGACAAAATGTCACCGAAATAGGTGCTTAAATAGATAAATATTTAGAATGTTAACTGAGACTAACAGAGAGACCATTACCCTGCTCTATTTCAATCATATTCCTCATTTGCGATAACATCGATTTTTGCACTTCGTTTTTTTTTTTTTTAAATTCCGCCTTATTCAACACCAAACAACTCTTTCACAATCACTCTGCTTATGTTGCTTGTCTTGCATCTGTTTAAGGATTTCTGTGGCACCCTTTTAATGGCTGCCTTAGCCAGGATGTGTTACATTGATGTTCTGCTTCATATATTGGTTTACCAACAGCCAAAGGAACTACTCCTCCATGGAGAAACGTTCTTGTTATGTTTGTGGTGTTGGTAGAATCTAAGCGAGCTACGTAGCATTAAGTGAGTGGTGGTAATGTCATTGCCAACGACAATGTTAGTTGCATTCGTAATGGGGGCTCTACCAGTGGCAGTGAATCCCTGAAGTCTGCAGTCCTTGTCTGTCCTGCCAGTTGATTTGGTATGCAAAAGCACAGCACAGGAGATTTGATGTTCGTTGTTGTTGTTTCTGCGCTTTGCATTCGCCTCATTTTGAATTCGGGTTTAGCTGATGCTGTGGCTTAACTTGTGACAACAATGTTAAGTGTTTGATTCCGTTTGCATTTCTTAGTGGTTTCGCTTTGTGCAACATGCAACGTTGAAATGCGCACTTCCTTCTTCATACTCACCAACAAAGCAAGAGGGTATATTCATTTTGTCATTCCATATGCAACACATTGCAATGTGCATTTCCGATTATATACAAAGTATATAAATATTGCTAAGATACAAGCAGCATGCCTATGTCAACACTCAGAAAAGAAGGGGTTCATAGAATTAATTAAAAAATTATTCCAGGTAAGTAAGTCGAAAATGCAATTTGCCCATGAATATTCTAGATATCTCATCGAGATGGCTGAACAGTTCAAAATTCACCTGTTTTGGGTACCGGCCATTGAAATATCCCAGGGAACTGTAAAACGGACGAGCTTGCGAGACTAGGAACTACCCTACATATTTAAGGGGAACTGGAATCTGTGTGTATGCCTCTAGCGACATATAAGCTATGTTTTCAGGACCAGGCCCGAAGGACAACGAATGATAGAGGGTCACAAAGATGGGGTTGTGAGTATTCCAAAAGTATGTGGATTCGTTGACTCGAAGATGTCTACTACTTTGCTGTCATTGGCCAAAACAGATCTCTCAGTCATTGTGTCCGTAATGACACTGCCTAATATGAAAACATGAAGGTTGCCAGCAACGACTTTTGCAGAAGCTGTGAGGACATCGAAGAAGAAGAGACTATAGAACACCTTCTGTGTGTGTATGCCGCACTAGCAGTTAGAAGGTGTTCCACTTTAGGTTCTAATTTCATAGAGAACCTGTCGGATTTAGCGGATGTGAAAATTCGCAAGTTCTTGGGTTTTTTAAAGCGATCTGGATGGTTCAACGGTACGAACCAGAAGGCATTTTCCTTCCTGTGGTATCACAATGGACGTAAGCGTCTTAGTAAGTCAGATGGCAGACTGCCAATTAAACCTAACCTAACATTTAACAGCTGAAAAGTTTTGATGAGTTTCTGCCAAAATTATTATAAAGGCTACAACTCAATAATGTATTGCCTGGAAGAATATGTCATATTTTTATACCCAGCACCAAAGGATAGGGGGGTACATTAATCTATTCATTCCGTTCGCAATACATCCAGATATCCATTTCCATTCCATTGAGTTGAAATTTGGCAGAGATACGAATTTTTGCTGCACGCTGGTTAAGTTCTTGAACTGGCCAAATCGGACCATATTTGGATATAGCTGCCATATAGACTGATCTGCCGATTAAGAGTCTAAAGCCTATAAACGCCTGATTTTGCTGAAATTTGAAACATTGAGTTGCTTTAAGCCTCCCGACGTCTGACCCAAATATGGTTTATATCGGACTATGTTTAGATATAGCTGTCACATAGACCGATCTGCTTGTTAAAAGTCTGAGGCCCCTAAAAGTTTTATTTATTATACGATTTCGAAATTTGAAGCAGTGAATTGCTTTTAGCCTCTTGACATCCGACACAAATATGATTTAGGGTCTTATGCCAATAAAAGCCGCAAGTATTATCCGACTCCGCTGAAACTTAAAATAGTGAGTTGATTGAAGCCATCTATTGTAGTATCCGACTTGATATAGCTGTCATATAGAACGATCCGCCGATTAAGGGTCTTGAGCCCATAAAATCACATAAAAGCTTCAATTATTATCCGATTTCGATAAAATTTGAAACAGTCGTTCAGATCGGACATTATTTATATATAGCTGCCAAATAGACTGATCTGCCGATTAAAACTTAATTTATTACCCAATTTCGCTGGAATTTGACACAGTAAATTATAGTAACACCCCATCATCCGAACAGCATATGGTCCAGACCAGTATATATTTAGATCTAGCTCCCTTAAAGATCGATCTTCTAATTTATGATCTAAATCCCATACAAGGCGGAATTGTTGCCCGATTTCGCTCATATAAAAGAGAATAGTTAATTTATCCATGGTGGTGTGTATCCAAAGCTCGGCACGAACTTACACGTTTTTACATGTTTAAAGTTCCTTCCGCTATTCTTTTCTGCTATATTTTTATACCCTTCATTATGGGATGGGGTTATACTAATTTCGTCATTCTGTTTGTAACACCTAGATATTTGCGTCTGAGACCCCATAAAGTATATAAAGGGTGATTTTTTTGAGGTTAGGATTTTCATGCATTAGTATTTGACAGATCACGTGGGATTTCAGACATGGTGTCAAAGAGAAAGATGCTCAGTATGCTTTGACATTTCATCATGAATAGACTTACTAACGAGCAACGCTTGCAAATCATTGAATTTTATTACCAAAATCAGTGTTCGGTTCGAAATGTGTTCAAATTTTGACAAATTTTGTTCAGCGATGAGGCTCATTTCTGGTTGAATGGCTACGTAAATAAGCAAAATTGCCGCATTTGGAGTGAAGAGCAACCAGAAGCCGTACAAGAACTGCCCATGCATCCCGAAAAATGCACTGTTTGGTGTGGTTTGTACGCTGGTGGAATCATTGGACCGTATTTTTTCAAAGATGCTGTTGGACGCAACGTTACGGTGAATGAACACATTTCGAACCGAACACTGATTTTGGTAATAAAATTCAATGATTTGCAAGCGTTGCTCGTTAGTAAGTCTATTCATGATGAAATGTCAAAGCATACTGAGCATCTTTCTCTTTGACACCATGTCTGAAATCCCACGTGATCTGTCAAATACTAATGCATGAAAATCCTAACGTCAAAAAAATCACCCTTTATATTCTTGATCAGCGTAAAAATCTAAGACGATCTAGACATGTCCGTCCGTCTGTCTGTGGAAATCACGCTACAGTCTTCAAAAAAAAAAAAATATTAAGCTTAAACTTTGCACAGATTCTTTTCTTATCCTTAGGCAGGTTAAGTTCGAAGATGGGCTATATCGGACTACATCATGATATAGCCCCCATATAGACCGATCCTCCGATTTAGGGTCTTAGGCCCATAAAAGCCACATTTATTATCCGATTTTGCTGAAATTTGGGACAGTGAGTTGCGTTAGACCCTTCAACATTCTTCTTGAATTTGGCTCAGATCGGTCCAGATTTGGATATAGCTGCCATATAGACCGATCCTCCAATTTAGGGTATTAGGGCCATAAAAGCCACATTTATTATCCGATTTTGCTGAAATTTTCGACAGTGAGTTGTGTTAGGCCCTTCGACATCCTTCGTCAATTTTGCCCACATCGGTCCAGATTAGGATATAGCTGCCATATATGCCGTTCCTCCGATTTTGGGTTTTAGGCCCGTAAATCGCATTTATTATCCGATTTTGCTGAAATTTGAGACAGAGAGTTGTGTTAGGCCCTTCTACGTCTTTCATGAATTTGGTCCAGATCGGTCTTGATTTGGATATAGCTGCCATATAGATCGATCCTTCGGTTTAGGGTCTTAGGTCCATAAAAGCCACATTTATTATCCGATTTTGATGAAATTTTCAACAGTGAGTTGTGTTAGGCCCTTCTACATCATTCATCAATTTGGTCCAGATCGGTCTTGATTTGGATATAACTGCCATATAGATCAATCCTCCGATTTAGGGTCTTAGGCCCATTATCGGATTTTGCTAAAATTTTAGACAGTGAGTTGTGTTAGGCCTTTCCTTATGCTTCTTCAATTTGGCTCAGATCGGTCCAGATTTGGATATAGCTGCCATATAGATTGATCTCTCGATTTAATGTTTTGGGCCCATAAAAGGCGCATTCATTGTCTGATGTTGCCGAAATTTGGGACAGAAAGTTAAGTTAAGCCCCTCTACATATTTCTGCAATTTGGTCTAGATCAATCAGGATTTGCGTATAGGTGCCATATAGACCGATATCTCGATTTAAAGTCTTGGGCCCAAAAAAGACGCATTTATAATCCGATTTAACTGAAATATGACACATTGACTTATGTTAGGCTTTTCGACATTCATGCTGTACATGGTTCAGATCGGTTTATTTTTAGATATAGCTACTAAAATTACCCAATTGTTTGACACTCTAATATACATATACCGACCTCCCGATTGAAGGTCTTACTAGTAAATATTAAATTTCCCATGAACATTCCAATAAAGAACAGGGGATACTTCTCTCATATCAAAGAGTGCAGTCCGATTGAAGTTTAAGCTTAATGATAAGGGGCCTCCTTTCATATGCCGAGTCCGAACGGCGTGCCGCAGCGGCAAAACTTGATAGAAATGTGTTATAATGGAAGGATACCTCAGAAATGTAGCCAGCATTAGTGAGGGGATAACCAAGGCTAACAATTTTTTTTGCTGTTCACTCCGGGATTTGAACACAGGCGTTCGGCGTCATAGGCGGACATGCTAACCTCTGCGCCACGGCGGTCTCCTAACGTCTTGGACACATTTTTTGTCGATTTCGATTAAATTTGGCTCAGTGACTTATGTTAGGCTTTTCGATACCCATGTAAAATATGAATCCCAACAGTTAACAATTGGTAAAAGCTGCCACATATACCGATCTCTCGATTTTAGTCCTTGTGCCCATAAAAACAGCGTTTATTGTCTGATTTCCCTGAAATTGTGCATAGTGAACTGTTTTAGACCTTTCGACATCCACGTTCAATATGAGGGCCATATCGGTGTATATTTGCATGTAGCTGCTACAGAGACCAATCTCCTGGTATAAGGTCGTCAACCCGTAAAAAAAACATTTATTCTCGGATTTCGTTGACATTTTGCATGACTTTTCCGGGTTTAATTCCAAAAAATGTTGTCTCTCCGGTGTAGGGTATCAAAAGTTGGTGCTTTCCCCATTCACTTTTCCAAAACGTTTTCACTTCTCCAAGCACCAATTGTATTTGGCATTTTCTTTTTAGCTTTGTCCTAGACAGCCATAAGCAAATGGCTTGCCTTTTTTCAATATTATTTTGTGGATTTTATTTTGTCATGCTTTTCATTTATCCTCGCTTATTCGTAGTGTTCTGCCGTGCTAAGCTTTACAAAGATTGTTTTAGCTTTTGTCTGAAATGAGAAATAAATTAATGTCGACATTTTGCTGCGTTTTTGCTGTCAACGCCATAGTCAATGTTTTACAAAGTCATTTGGTTTAGTGAGAGCAAAGGATTTGCATTGCTTGCATTAAGAGCTCAATATTCTAGTCTGCATCTTTTTGTTGGGGCGACAGAGAGAGGGAAAGGGAAATTTCATTTAATTATAGTCCTTGATGTTGATTTGTGTTAGTGCAAACTGCGTTTTGCAAAAAGGCAGACTTTTTCTTATGGTTGTCATATCATCGAGATTACAAAATGCAATTTATTGCTCGATTTAGACGTTTCCTACCTTTTGAAAAGCCTGAAACTCTTCAGATTTCAGTGTCAGAATGCTTTTGTATGCGTTTGAGCGGAAATCAACGGTCTTTGATTTTAATCTGCTAAAAGAGGTGATTTCATCGAATTGGATTGCAACTCTTTTGTTCAGCTTATAGACGGAAGTTTGCATGGCGCATTCTTTCTTTCAAGTCGTATTGATATTAAATAGACATTAAAAGCAATTTTTATAGCTGTTGACATAGATGGCATGTGTAGTCAGGGTTTTCTACTTCAAGGAAAAAATATTACGTTCGGTGGGGTTCAACATTGGATACCCATTAACATGAACCTTCATCAGTTTATTCAGGTGTATACCCACCACTGAGCTGTATAGAAATTATGCCTTGATCAGGATCATGTCTTGTAAGGGTGTCGAAAGTTCCAAAACTGCCACTTCACACCGCTGTCCCGCACAAAGTTTAGGCTAGGTTCGAATTAAACGATTTCTTCCATTGTGATACTCCATGAAAATGAGAAGGAAGATGCCTTCAAGTTGCTACCGTCAAATCATCCAGACCACTTTAAAAACCCCAACAACTTGCAAATGTACACAGCCGTTAAATCAGACAATGTCTCATAGAAATGAGAACCAAAAATGGGGAGATCCAGCTCGTGAGAAGACGGGACTATTACTAAAAGGAAGTAGGGTCAGTATAGCTTTCGGTATCATAACGAGGCATATAGGACTACGAGCTAGATGCGGTAGGCTTTCTTGGTCACCCTGCAGAGGGCAGATTTAACCGATTTTCAAAGCCCGATACCATACCAGACATTGCTAGGTGAGAATTGGCCGCACAAACCCAGGTAACTTCCAGTGTAGCGAGCTCGGCTTAAGGCTCGAACTGCTTTCTATCGCGATGCGATAGGAGTAGAGCGCATTCAGTTCCCTTTCGAAGCTTTCCTCGTCATTTCTTCTCCAGCTAATATACTGGTCAAGAATCACCCCCAAGTACTTGGCATTTGGAGATAAAGGCAATTCTACCCCATCCACCATCCTGCTGGTGGAATGTACCTTTCTGGGGTTTTATGTTAAGTACAATGACCCATGCAAACAGCTTCCTCATCACTCCCTGAATATACTAACATGAACTTCCCCAATGAACTAGAAGAAGAGGTTGTCACTGGTATGCATTCGTCGGAGGCACTCAGGGAAATTGAGTCCGAGCCGAAAATCCTATGGGCGATAAGAAGTTTCGACCCCTTTTAGTCGCCAGGCCCTGATATGTATCACAGACAATAATAATGCCTCTAGCGACATGTAAGCTAAGTTTTCAGGACCAAGCCCGAAGCACAATGAATGGTAGATGGTCTCAAAGAGGGGGCTGTGAGTATTCCAAAATTATGTGGCCTAATCTAGGTCTACTACTTTGCTGTCATTGGCTAGATCAGAAGTCCCAGTCATTGTGTCCGTCATGACAGGTCACTGTCTAATCGGAAAACATGCTGACAGACTGATGGTTGCCAGCAACGACTTTTGCAGAAGCTGTGAGGACATCGAAGAAGAAGAGACTATGGAACACCATCTGTGTGTGTGTTCCGCACTAGCGATCAGAAGGAGTTCCAATTTAGGTTGTCATTTCATTGAGAACCTGTCGAAGGATTTAAAAAGACCAATATCTTGCGAATCTTCACATCCGCTAAGTGAACATTCGCAAGTTATTGGCAATCTGGATGGTTGAACGGTAGGAACTAGAGGGCACATTCCTTCTTCCGTTCCTATGTGAGTCTGATGGCAGACTTCCACTTAAACCTTACCTAACCTAATTCGTAGAAAACGGCCTTCACCCTCTCCTTCTCGAAATAGTTTAAAATCCAATTGATAACCACAAACCACAGAAGAGAGGATAAAGTCCCTCCTTGCGGTGCTCCTCTGATCGGCTACCGACCCCTTTTGCGATGCCAGGCTTGCCATGGCGTTATGATCTATCTTCACAGATTCCCGCTTCGCATAACCTGTAGGTCCCAACCCTGAAGGGTCGAACTGGGATCATAGTGATTTTCAGATTATTAATTGATAGTGTCGAATCCTCCATGATGCCATTGAAAACACCATCCTGACATAGTCCGATGCATTACTTATAGCCCTCCATCTCTATTGGATGCTTCTCAAGTTCGCCATATTGCGCGGCTATCTTCCTGTTCAGTGTCTCAAGGTCCTTCCCCGTATGACTCACTTATTTTGAGGTCAAGTTGAGATTTGGGCTTCCTTTTTCAAACGGTTAATTGACTCGTTTCGGACAGACGAGTCGCACGTTATGAGGCCATGTCAGTAAAAATCCAATAAGGTGAAGGAAGGGTGTCCTCCCTCTAAAAACATCAAAACTAAGATGTTGGCCGATTGCGACTTTATAGGACTACTTGCAGATTACAAATCTAACATCCAATTTTGGGGTAAAGTTGACAAGGAAGGACATCACAGCAAAAACTTGGTAAGTACATGTAATTATTTTTGGCATGTAAAATAAGAGGTAACTCATTATCCTTAGATTTACTAGCTGCTAAAATATAACGAGCACCATCTATGTTACCGGTAGTACAAATGTCACTGCGTCTGCGTCTGCTTTGAAAACGGAAGGTTCTTAGTTTAACTCTCGGCTGAGATGAAGGTAAAGTTTTAATTTCATTTATAACTAGCTGAACCTGGCCCGCTTCGATGCGCCTTCTTTAACTTTATATGGAGCAATTGGTCTACGAATTTAGTTTAGATGTAAGGTGTACTCCATTCTTAAAATACTTTATTTCAGCACGATATTCTCATGATGTCTGATTTAGGGGTGTTTTCGGGGATGAGGTGATCCCCCAGACACTTGGCCCTGAAATAATATCAGCATCGTGCTCTTCTCTCAAATACCATTAATTTAAACCCCGTGTTGCCATTGGTTTTGAGGGCGACTTTACAGGATGAGGCGTCCCCAAAACAAATGGTCCCAAAATTGGTTATCAAAACCGTTTTCTAATCTCAAATACCTTTCATGTGAGCCACATATTGGCATAATCGAAAAATGTCTAACCTTTGGGAGGTGTTTTGGGGAAGGGGTGATGCCTTAAATACATGGTGGATATCAGATTCGTATTCTACTTCCAAATACCTTTATTTGAGCCCCATATTGCGATGGTAAGTAAAAAATAGCTGTTTGTGGGGTATTTTGGGAAAATTGTAGACCCACAAAAATTGGTCCCGAAAGTGGGTATCAATTCTTTCTCTACCCTTCAATACCTTTCATTAAGCCCCATAGTGACATGGTCGGTAAATATGCTCGATTTAGGGGTGTTTTGGGGGGTGCGTGGTACCCCAATCACTAAGCCCTGATAATATATCAGCAACGTGCTCTATTCTCATATATTTGAACCCCATACTGCCATTGGCCTCGAAATTGGATATAAAATTCGTTTTCTAATCTCAAATACCATTCACTTAAACCCCTTATTGAAAAAGCCAGCAAATTTGTCTGGTTTTGGGTATGGGTCCTAAAAACTATGAATATCGAGCTTCACTGTCTTGAAGATCCAAATTGTGTTGGTGAGCAAATTTGTCCTACTTGGGGGTTGGTATGGTGGTGGGACTTCCCCTAGACAGTCGGTCCCGAAAGTTAATGTCAGATTCATGGTCTACTCCCAAATACTCTTCATTTGAGCATCATTTATCCTTAGTCTGCAAACATGACCGGTTTGGGGTTGGTTTTAAAAATATATATCAGATTCGTGTTCTACTTTAAAATACCTCTTATTTGAGCCTTATATTGCAATGGTCAGCAAATACTTTCTATTTGGGTAGTGATATGGGGGTGGCCCCATAGACACTGTTCCCAAACATTGATAGCAGATTAGTGCTTTACTTCCAAAGATCTTTCATTTGAGCCCCATATTGCTTTGGTCGTAAATTTGTCTTCTTTGGGGGACGTTCACGGGGACGGCCTGGCCCTCAAACACTTGGTCCCACATCTGGATATCAGATTTGTATTAGTCATGGTCAGTAAATAAGTCCTGTTTGGGGGATGTTTTGGGGAAGGGGTGGACCCCCAGAAACTTTGTCCCAAATTTGGATATCAGATTCGTATTCTACTTGCTATGGTCGGTAAATATGTCCCATTTAGGGGTGTTTTGGGGGTTGGGGTGGTCCCCCAAACACTTCGACCGACAACTGGATAACAGATACGTTTTCTAATCTTAAATACCCTTCATTTAAGTCCCATATTGTCGTGATTGGTGTCTATATATATTTGGTAGGATTAAGGGTGGGGTGCGCACCCTAGGTACCCCATCCGAAATTTGGATACCAAATTTTTGTTAGTAGGATACTCCGAGATTTGGCGTTTCTGAAAATTAGGGTAAGGGGGAGGGTCCGCTCCCCCTTCAGATATCAGGTTAAGTTCGAAGATGGGCTATATCGGACTATATCCGATTTTACTGAAATTTGGGACAGTGAGTTGTGTTAGGCCCATCGACATCCTTCTTCAATTTGGCAAAGATCGGTTCAGATTTGGATTTAGCTGCCATATAGACCGATCCTCCGATTTAGGGTCTTAGGCCCATAAAAGCCACATTTATTATCCGATTTTCCTGAAATTTGGGACAGTGAGTTGTGATAGGCCCTTCGACGTCCTTCATCAATTTGGCTCAGATCGGTCCAGATTTGGATATAGATTGAGATCGGTTTATTTTTAGATATAGCTACTAAAAAGACCAATATTGAACAGTGACTTGTCCTTATTAGTATTTGGTTCAAATCAGATCATATTTCGATATAACGGCTATCGAACATAAGGTTTTGATGAAGGGTGGTTTGCATATACACCCGAGGTGGTGAGTATCCACAGTTCGGCCCTGCCGAACTTAACGAACTTTTACTTATTTTTTGACTATTGGTATGCTTGTGCGGAAGGACTTTCCTCCTAGGACAAGTTATTACAAACGATGCCTAAAAATAAGTAGTTATTAGTTTTTGAATGAGTTTACCTTTCTGGTTCTTTGGTAATGAGAGTTTTTGCTGGGATGTGAGTTTTTTTTATTTTTTTAACTGAAGAGCCTGTGATTACATCACTCCAAAAACACGTTCGTTTTTAAATATTTCATATAATTTTTTTTTAATATTTCGTAAATAAGCTTTTCGTCATGTTTTTACCAACCATTGAAAAAGCCTTAAATAATGATTGGGACATTTCCAAGACGCAACCAGAACGCAACCTTAGTTTGGTATCATTGCCAAGCAATTTCTTTTATTGTCAATATTACCAAAAGATACTTAGCAAAAGGCAAATGGAAAATTTATATGTCTTTCGAGTTTTTGACTTATTGCTGGACGACGTGAAAGACGTGGCGGCGTTCCGTAGCCATGAACGACGGTTATGGCCATCCTTACAGTGAATGCGCAGCCCGAGGCATTTCATCGATTCGCTGCTTTGTGCATAAAGGATGCATGTTGCCATCATCGATGAAGACGATGATGATGATTATTAAGTAATAGCTGACGGCGGTTGAGGGTGCATGGGATACTGAGAAGCGAGTAAAAATAGAAATTGCTTTTGGCAAAAATGATTGCAACGATTTGAAAACTATTAAATTGGGCTGACAGCCAAATTCTTTGCTTGTATTACTAGAGTTGAGTTTTTCTTGGTGCATCCATGATGTTCCTTTGCCACAAAAGAATGTCAACGGACGACAGCTCAAGTTGTTGGCCCATTGTTCCTGTCGCTGGCATTTCACTGCTTATTTCAAGTTTTAGATGGTGGGTGGGTTTTTTTGTGGGTTTTTCTTTTCTCTTTGGCATTCTTTCGCTGCAATTTTGCTAAGATTCTTAAAATTTTCAATAGTTATGGGAGTTGAGGGCTTGAGCATGGCTAAAATGCAGCCCGCAGAATGGAGATCATGAATAAAGGCAAGACTTATTCAATTTTTTGTGTTAGTGCTTTTATTTGATTTTGGCTTGCATGGGGGCTTTTGGTACAAAAGGATATGTTGAAGTATTGGATAAACTGATGAGAGTATTATTAGATTCTTGAGAAACCCAGAAAAATGTTTTGCAAACAAATTCAATTTTTAAATTCCTATTTATACTTTTATTGGAAATTGTATTGAAATTTGAGATTCATAAGAAATTTGTTCAACCAGAGATGTTTATCATATATTTGTTCAAACAAAATTTATTTAAAAACATGTAAGAGCGTGCGAAGTTCGGCCGGGCCGAATCTTATATACCCTCCACCATAGATCGCATTTGTCGAGTTCTATGCGCTGTATCTCTTTTAAGGCAAACAAAGAATATTGAATAAGAACTGTTATGCTATTGAAGCTATATCAAGTTATAGTACGATTCGGACCATAAATGAATACTGATTATTGTAGAAGTCATTGTGTAATATTTCAGTTCATTCGGATAAGAATTGCGCCTTGTAGGGACTCAAGAAGCAAAATCGGGAGATAGGTTTATATGGGAGATGTATCAAGCTATTGATCGATTCAGACTATATTAAACACGTATGTTGAAGGTGAGAGAAGATGTTGTAAAAAATTTCTGCCAAGTCGGATGACAATTGCGCCCTCTAGAGGCCCAAGAAGTCAAGATCCCAGATCGGTTTATAAGACAGCTATATCAGGTTATATACAGATTTGCGCCATACTTAGCACAGTTCTTGGAAGTCATAACAAAACACCTCATGCAAAATTTCAGACATTTCAGATGAGAAGTGCGCCCTCCAGTGGCTCAAGAAGTCAAGATCCAGGATCGGTTTATATGGCAGCTTTACCAGGTTACTAACCGATTTGAATCATACTTAACACAGTTGTTAGGAGTGATACCAAAACGCGTCATGCAAAACTACATCCAAATCGGATGACAATTGCGCCCTCTAGATGCTCAAGAAGTTAGCACAGTCATATCAGAACACTACATGCAAAACTTAAGCTAAATTGGACAACATTTGCGGCTTGTTATGGATTAAGCAGTCAAATCGGGAGATCGGTTTATATGGGAGCTATATCAGGTTATAGACCGATTTAGACCGCACTGGATATTTGTTTATTAAAATACTTGTCAAGAGTCATAACAGAACATAGCATGCAAAATTTCTGCCAAATCGGATAAAAATTTCGGCTTGTAATGGTTTAAGAAGTCAAATCGGGAGATCGGTTTATATGGGAGCTATATCAGGTTATAGATCGATTTGAACCATACTTGGCACATTTGTTGCATATCATAGCAAAACACGTCGTGTAGGCTCAAGAAGTCAAGAAGTCAAGACCCAAGATCGGTTTATATGGCAGCTATATCAAAACACTTACCGATTTGGCCCATTTACAATCCCAACCGACCTAAGGACCGACCAACAAAAGGACGGACGTACTGACGGAAGGACATTGCTAGATCGACTTAAAATGACATAACGATTAGGAATATATATACTTTATATATGGTCGAATTTCAGTGAAATCAGATTATAAATGCGCCTTTTATGCGGGCAAGACTTCAAATCGAGATATCGGTCTATATGGCAACTATATACAAATCTGGACCGATCTGAGCCAAATTGAAGAATGAAGTCGAAGGGCTAACACAACTCAACGTCCCAAATTTCGGCGAAATCGGACAATGAATGCGCCTTTTTTGGCCCCAAAACTTTTGAATCGAGAGATCGGTCTATATGGCAGCTATATTTAAATCTGGACCGATCTGAGCCAGAATGAAGTCGAAGGGCTAACACAACTCACCGTCCCAAATTTTGGCGATATCGGACAATGAAGGGGCCTTTTGGGGTCCCAAAACCTTAAATCGATAGATCGGTCTATATGACAGCTATATCAAAATCTGGATCGATCTGAGCCAAATTGAAG
This sequence comes from Stomoxys calcitrans, assembly GCF_963082655.1. Taxonomy (NCBI): domain Eukaryota; kingdom Metazoa; phylum Arthropoda; class Insecta; order Diptera; family Muscidae; genus Stomoxys; species Stomoxys calcitrans. Next base: position 47,284,084 of record NC_081556.1, on the reverse strand, counting down.
AAGGCTGCCGAAGAGCCCAACGCAACTGACTGTCCCAGTCAGTTGCGGCTTTTATGGCCGCAAAACTTTAAATCGATACTTTAAATGCAGCTATATCAAAATCTGGACCGATCTGTGCCATATTGCAAACGTTTGTCGGGGAATTTAACCTAACTTACTGTCTTAAATTTCGACGACATCGGATAATAAATGCGCTTTTTATGGGCCCAAAACCTCAAATCGAGAGATCGGTCTATATGGCAGCTATATTCAAATCTGAACCGATCAGGCGCAATTTGAAGAAATATGTTGAAGGGCCTAGGACAACTCACTGTCCCAAATTTCAGCAAAATCGGATAATAAATGTGGCTTTTATGGGCCCAAGACCCCAAATCGGCGGATCGGTTTATATGGCAGCTTTATCCAAATCTGGACCGATCTGCGCCAAATTAAAGAATGACGTTGAAGGGCGTAACATAACTCACTGTCCCAAATTTCAGCAAAATCGGATAATAAAGGTGGCTTTTATGGGCCTAAGACCCTAAATCGGCGGATCGGTCTATAAGGGGCTATATCAAGATATAGTCCGGTATAGCCTATCTTCGAACTTAATCTGCTTATGGAAAAAAAAGAATCTGTGCAAAATTTCAGCTCAATATCTCTATTTTTAAAGACTGTAGCGTGACTTCAACAGACAAACGGACAGACGGACGGACATGTCTAGATCGTCTTAGATTTTTTTGCTGATCAAGAATATATATACTTTATAGGGTCGAAAAAGGATATTTCGATGTTTTGCAAACGGAATGACAAAATGAATATACCCCCATCCTTCGGTGGTGGAATTTGATATCCAATTGAAGAGCCATGTGTTTGGGGAGCCGCCCCACCCTAAAATACCTTCCTACTATTTAAAAGCTATTTAGAGTAGAAATTGATCCATTTTCGGGATATTGATACTCATTCTGGGGACAAAGACCCTGGCGTCCACCCCACTCTCAAACAGAACATTTTAACCGATCATGCCATTATAAGGCTAATATAAAATGTATTTGAAAGTACTTTAGGGGCCAAGTGTCTGTGTGGTCACCTCACCCCGAAATACCCCTACAGTAGGGTAGTGTAGAATTCAAAAGAAAGACATTTGGGAGTAGAGTGCACATTTTCCCAATAACCAATCAGGGACAAACTTCTCTCACATCAATGAGTGCTTTCGGATTTAAGTTTAAACACAATTTTTTATAGCCGAGTCCGAACGTCGTGACGCAGTGCGACACCTCTTTGGGGAGAATTTTGTATATGACCATGCATGTCGCCAGTATTAAGAGGGGATAACCACCGCTTAAAATTTTGACTGATATTCTCGCCAGGATTCGAACGCAGGCGTTCAGCATCATAGGCGGACATAGGCTACAGTGGCACGAATTCGATATCCACATTCAGAGCGAAGCGTCTCCACCCTAAAAAGATATTAGGGAGTTAAAGACGGTTTGGTTAGTTATACGTAAGAATAGCTTAGATTTTGTTTTTCATGGAAAATTTTTCCATCGGTCTGATCGGCGTTCAACTCATTATTATTATTTTAAAATATTTTTGTCATATGAATGATGTTTGGTTACGCTCTACTTGACCGTACATTGTTTTTTTAAAAGAGAGTTTATTCCCACAACGCTCATTAAACAATGATGTATTTCAAAGGAAATTCCACCCACACACATAAGCATACATAAAACAAGTGCCATAATGTTAATCCTTGTTGCTTAACACCATTAGCCCTTTAGTTGTCCTCTGTGAAAATTAACATCCTGTGGAGCGGTAATAAGACCAACGTAACCATGGTTGGCATAAAATTTACAATACCGGACATTATTTTTCATTAAGTGAAAATTATCGTCTCTTTTACTCTATGCGGTAATGCTGTTTGTGTGTAGATCCATGTAACTGTGTGAGTGATGTGGTTATTCTCCAGGCGAAAAGAGTTCAAATGTAAGCCATTCAAACAATGAAAGCCGCACAAAAGACTACAGACCCTCTGTACGGGAAACATTTGCCCACATCTTCCCCGCCAAAGGAAGGTGGAAGGATGATTTTAAATTTCGGTTTGGAAGGGTTTGCAGATGAATGACAACCACACATTGAAATGTTGCTGCCATTACTACCATGTGGGGCATTATAACTCCGATTGCATATGTTTTTCATATTGTTGTTGTTGTTGTCGTTGTTACTTTGACAATGTCATGAGGTTTATTGTGGTAATTATTTTTATTATAATTGTGAGTTATAAACAGTCATACAAACAACTTACAAACAAAGTTGCTATAATTTACAACATGAGGTACAGTGTATTCTCAGCCACGAGCATTCCATTAAGGATCAGGAGACATGTGTATGTGCTGTATGATTCAAGTTGACAATCTGGCGATTTGTAATCAAGGAAATAGACCTAGGTTTTGACGGGAAACAGCAAACCACTACATCCATAGTGGTCGAAAGCCTGAGGAAGTGTTACAGAAGACGCTTCAAAAAGACCATAAATACACCACAATACTGGAATATCTATAAGGATGAGTTATGAAAAAAAAGGTCGAGCTATAAAAGCCATAGAGCAACTCTTGAATGGACTTGAATGCATTACCATGGAAGATACATCCTAGTCTCCTTGGATACCGAAGATTCTAACATCCACACCTATTATGGTATGGTACATTCAAAAGTTAGAGAATGTAGGAACCAATTCTGGATACACATTTAAGCTGGGTACCAAGTACACTCATCAGTGGAATATTTCACAAAACGATGCTTCACTAATTGTAGACATTCAGTGAAGTCTACTCTCATTTCGGATTTTCAGTCAAGATGCTTTGACTCATCTAAATCGCCAGACCATGATAATGTATTATCCATTGAGATACAATCTGTGTCCGGTAAGCTGGCTATTTGACTTAGGAAGATATATTTTGCTTGCATCAGCATGTAGGTTACACCTAGGGATGGAGGGACACAAAAGTAATTTTCATTTCAAGAGCTGAAAAATCATATCACACTAAAGTAAAAGGTTTGCATCCTATTAGTCTGGCATCACGAGAGCAATTGGGTTGCCCAAAAAGTAAGTGCGGATTTTTCATATAGTCGGCTTTGACAAATTTTTTCCCAGCTTGTGACTCTGTAATTGCAATCTTTCTTCCGTCAGTTATCAGCTGTTACTTTTAGCTTGCTTAAGAAAATAAGTGTAAAAAAGTATATTTGATTAAAATTCATTCTAAGTTTTATTAAAAATGCATTTACTTTCTTTTAAAAAATCCGCAATTACTTTTTGGGCAACCCAATATATCAGGTTATGGACCGATTTGAACCATATTTGCAACGGATTTTCGAAGTCATGACAAAACAAGTAAAAAGGCTTTAAGTTCGGCCGGGTCGAACTTAGGATATCCACCACCTCGGGTATATATGTAAACCACCTTTCATTAAAATCCGATGATCTTATGTCCCAAAGCAGTTATATCGAAATATGTTCCGATTTGGACCAAATACTAATAAGTACAGCAGCTATATCTCAAAGTAAACAGATCTGAACCATATACGACACGGATGTAGAAAAGCCTAACATAAGTCACTTTGTCAAATTTCAGTGAAATCGGATTTAAAATGCGCAAAGACTTTAAATCGAGATATCAGTCTACATGTCAGCTATATCCAAATCTGGACCGATTTAGGCTACGATGCAGCAAAATGTCGAAGAGAATAACACAAAACACTGTCACAAATTTTGGCGACATCGGACAATAAATGCGCCTTTTATGGGTCAAAAACCTTAAATCGAGAGATCGGTTTATATGGCAGCTATATTCAAATCCGGACCGATCTGAGCCAAATTAACGAAGGATGTCGATGGGCCTTACACAATTCATTGTCCCGAATTTCATCAAAATCGGATAATAAATGTGGCTTTTTAAACCGGAGGATCGGTCTATATGGCAGCTATATCCAAATCTGAACCGATCTGCACCAAATTGAAGAAGCATGTCAAAGGGTTTAAGACAACTCACTGTCCCAAATTTCAGCGAAATCGGACCATAAATGTGGCTTTTATGGGCCTTAGACCCTAAATCGGAGGATCGGTCTATATGGCAGCTATATCCAAATCTGGACCGATCTGAGCCAAATTGACAAAGGATGTCGAAGGGCCTAACACAACTCACTGTCCCAAATTTGAGCAACATCGGATAATAAATGTGGCTTTTATGGGCCTAAGACCCTAAATCGGCGGATCGGTCTATATGGGGGCTATATCAAGATATAGTCCGATATAGCCCATCTTCGAACTTAACCTGTTTATGGTTAAAAAAAGAATCTGTGCAAAATTTCAGCTCAATATCTCTATTTTTAAAGACTGTAGCGTGATTTCAACAGACAGACGGACAGACGGACGGACATGGCTAGATCGTCTTAGATTTTTACGCTGATCAAGAATATATATACTTTATAGGGTCGGAAATGGATATTTCGATGTGTTGCAAACGGTGGTGGGTATAAAAAGACCATAAGTATACCATGGGACTGGAGTGTCTATAAGGATGAGTTATGAAAATGCAAGGGTGGGCTGCAAAAGCCATAGGGCAAATCTTGAATGGACTTGAATGCATTACCGTGGAAGATACATCCTAGTCTCCTTGAATACCGAAGATTCTAAGATCCACACATATTATGGTAGGGTACATTCAAAAGTTAGAGAATGTAGGAACTAATTCTGGATACACATTTAAGTTGGGTACCAAGTAGGCTCATCAGTGGAATATTTCACAAAACGATGGTTCACTAATTGTAGAAATCTACTCTAAAATCTGTAGATCTACTCTAAAATCTGATTTTTAGTCAAGAAGCTTTGACTTTTTAAATCGCCAGGTCATGATAATGTATTACCCGTTGTGTTATAATCTGTGTTCGATAGGCTAGCTATTTGACTAAGGGAGATATATTTTGCATCAGCATATCGGTTACACCTAGGAATGGAGGGACACAAAAGTCATTTTCATCTCAAGAGCTGAAAAATCGTGTCACACTAAAGTAAAAGATTTGTATCCTATTAGTCTGGCATCACGAGGGCTATATCAGGTTAATGACCGATTTGGAACACATCTAAACCGATCCCAAATTCTAGAGGGATGTTGAAGGCCTAACACAACTCACTGTCCCAAAATTTCGGTGAAATTGGACAATAAATCCGCCTTTTATGGGCCCAAGACGTTAAATCGAGAGATCGGTCCCTATGGCAGCTATATCCAAATCTGGACCGATCTGAACTAAATTGAAGAAAGATATCGAAGGACCTAATACCACTCACTGTCCCAAATTTCATTAAAATCGGATAATAAATTTGGATTTTATGGGCTTAAGACCCTAAATCGGAGGATCGGTCTATATGGCAGCTATGTAAAGGGGCTTAACTTAACTCACTGTCCAAATTTCAGCGAAATCGAATAATAAATCCACCTTTTATGGGCTTTAGACCCTAAATCGGAGGATCGGTCTATATGACAGCTATATCCAAATCTGGACAGATCTGCGCCATATTGCAGAAGTATGTAAAGGGGCTTAACTTAACTCACTGTCCCAAATTTCAGCGAAATCGGATAATAAATGCGCCTTTTATGGGCTTAAGACTCTAAATCGAGAAATCTGTCTCTATGGCAGCTATACCCAAATCTGAACCGATCAGGGCCAAATAGAAGAAAGATGTCGAAGAGCCTAACACAACTTACTGTCCCAAAATTCAGCAAAATCGGACAATAAATATGGCTTTTATATGCCTAAACCGGAGGATAGGTCTATATGACAGCTATATCCAAACCTAAACCGATCAGGACCAAATTGAAGAAGGACGTCGAGTGGCCTAACTTAACTCACTGTCTCAAATTTCAGCGACATCGGATAATAAATGCGCCTTTTTTGACCCAAAACCAAAAACCGAGATATCGGTCTATATGGCAGCTATATTCAAATCTAAACCGATCTGGGCCAAATTGACGAAGGATGTTGGAGGGAGACCCAAAATCGGTGGGCTCAAAGTCCTATATCTCCTGTTATGAAGCCGAAAGCTATATTGACCTTCTGCATACTTCCTTTCAGCAATATCCTCGACTTTTAACAATCCGGATCTCCCCATAGGATTTTCGTCGTCCCACCGACCGCTTCGCTGTTACACAGTGTCACATGCGCGTTCGTAGCCCGCGTCCTTATCTAGGACTGCGTCGACCCTAAAGACTTCGAGTTAACCAAGTCAATTGAGGGCAGTCCTCTTGCCTTCATTGCCAAATCGTCTGCTTTTTCATTCCCCCTTATTCCGCTGTGGACCCTCACCCAAAGAATATAGATCGTGCCATCCTCAGAGAAGGCGTTAAACTCCTTCTTACACTCCATGACAATTCGTGACCTTACCGTCTTGGTTGTTATTGCCCTGATGACCAGTTTATTGTCCGTAAAGACGATCAAACTCGACATCTTCGCGTTAACACCACACCATCTTCCCCATTCCGTGATCGCCCGGATCTCCGCCGTCAAACAAAGCGTATGCCGCTGGCAGCAGTGCCTCGCACTCGGCTTCAAGGTTCATCTCAGGTATCCGATCGAAAACCTCTTTCCTTCCTTCCTAGGTTTCCTATCGTCGCCTCGAATATACCGCGATGGTATGAGCTGCTCCCATCCTCAATCCAGCCGCAGTGGCTGCCTCACACTTAATCTGAATGCCTATGGGTCGGATATTTAGAATAGTCTCCAGTGCCCCAGTGGCCGAGGTCCTCATCGCCCCTCATCTGAACCTGTTGTATGGTTCTTTAATGCACTTTTTCCAAACTAACAAGGCGTAAGTAAGTATTGGTCTAATCACGCACCTGTAGAGCCAGTGGTCTATCCTCGGATTCAGGCCCCATTTCGAGCCTACTGCCCATCTACATAGTGTCCAACATCTGTGAGCCTTCTCAGTACGCTCCTGAATGTGACACTCAGAATTCAGTTTCCTGTCAAAGATCACACCGATCTGACCGTGTCAGATATCGAAATCGTCTTATTGAGGAAACGTGATGTCCTAAATTGGCCAACCAGGCATATTTCAGTATTCTCTGGGTTAACATTGAGACCTATGGGTCTAGCCCAGTCATATGCCATATGCAAGACCCTTTCGGCCCTTCTGCATAGCTGGTTCGGATTCTTACCCCTTAGAAGTATCATAACATCGTCTGCGAAGCTGAGAGGCTCAAATCCCTCTTCAGTCAGCATCCGTAATTGGTCATTTATGGTGGTCACCCATAGAAGTGGCGTTAAAATGTCCCCCTGTGGCGTGCCTTGTGCCTATTTCTCCCTTATATCTATGTCATGGGACACACAATTTATCCACCAGTTCCTTAGCATATGGTTTATCCAGTCTCTAAAGCCCAGTCCATCCGATACTGGTCTAACGATTAGATCAATGTGTCGATCCTCACATTGTTAAACGCCCCCTCGATGTCAAAGCATACCGCCAATGCCTACTTCTTGGCATCGAAGGATTCTTCAATTTTATGCAAGGCCTTGCCTTGACATAGGCATGCTGTTTGTATTTGAGCAGTTCGCTGGATGTCAAACTCTTTATCATGGTGTCCACAATACGTTCTTTGGTTTTGAGTAGAAAGGAATTAAGGCTTATAGTCCTGTAGGCCTTTTGTGTCACATAACTTTCCGGGTTTGGATATAAAAACCACTCTTGCCACCTGCCAGGCTTTCGGAGTATATGCAAGTCCTAGGCACGCTGGATATATAAAATAATGGCCAGATGAGGCGATAAAGAGTCGGCGTCCATTTGCAGTAACGCCGAAAATAATCCATCAGGTATTGGTAACTTAAATGATTTGAAGCTCCTCAAGGAATTCTCGGCCCTAAATTCTTTATGATAATCCTTTTATCAAACGCATCATTCCAAGATTCTGGATTCTCCGTGAGCCCCGCCGTATCCTGTGGAAAATGTGTTTTTATCAAAAAGCCTCAACATGTCCTTCGTTGTCTCTGCTCTCACTATCATGTCGTTTACTAAAGTTTCAGTTTGGACATGGGTTTTTGAGAGAAACTTTTTTATCTTGGTGGCGTTATTAAAGCTATCGACCTGTTCGCAGAAAAGCCTCCAGGAGGCACGTTTTGCCGCTCTGGTAATTTTAATGTATTCCTTGAGCCGCGTGTTATACAAATCCCAATAAAATTCCTCTTTTTTACGACGTACTCTGTTAAGAAGTCTGCGGAACTCTTACCCAATATTGCGAATCTCCTCGGTCATCCAGGGTTTTTCTTGGGCGGATTTCCTTTCCAAAAGAGGACAACTATCTTCGAAGGACCCCACCAGTGCAGTCGTAATCCTGTTGACATTTTCATCAATGTCTTCTATATTTGGACAATGATCTTGTCTAAGTCTCTTCTGAGTAGCCTTCCTAATTTTGTCCAATTTTTCTTCAACTTATTCCGGAAGCTGATCGGATTCGGCGCTGGCCGTGCTATTCTAAACCAAATGTAGCGATGGTCAGAGAAAGAGTGTTCCTTAGAGACACTCCAATCCGGAACCTCATCGATCAGATTTTCTGAACATATCGTCACATCTAATACTTCCTCCCTTATTCTATTAACAAAGGTAGCGGTGTTACCAATATTAATTCGTATTCAAGAACTCTGCCAGGGCTTGGCCTCGCTTATTAGTGTTGGTACTACCCCACGAAATGTGATGAGAGTTCGCATCGCACCCTATTAGTACCTTGTTTCATGTCTATTTTGCTTTCCTCACCAGCCATTGCAGCCCCGACGTGGGTGGCGGTGTCGGAGAGTCGAAAGGCGGATAAAGTGATGCCAAGTATGCACCACCGTCTCTATGTCTCACCACTGTTGCATCCGACGTTGACAACTCTGGGGAAAATATATAATTAAAATTTTTATGACAAATAAGGCAGGTCCTCGGCCGAGTACCAGTGTAAGCATAGAGTAATTGGTAGTTAATATGGTTCAGTCCAGAAACTTTGTTCCGGGTCGTCCATGGCTCCAGAATTAAGGCAATATGAATCTTGTCCTTGGTGATTTTTTCCAACAGAGCGTGTGTAGCAGTCTCGCTCCGGTGTAGATTTATCTGGATAACCTTAATCATTGGTCCTTCAGTAGATGGGCATCTTGGGAGCAGGTGATGATCTCATCATCTGTCTTTAGACTGTTCTTTGGACTGCATTGACTTTCCTGTCACTGCACTGCCTGATGTCATCAAATTAGGTTTTTTGCCTATCCTTGTCTTCCGAATCTTTATAAAGTCGGTAATGGTTCCATCTTTAGGTCACATTTCGCAATACTGTATTGAGTTTCCATTCCCTTTATTGCCTGATGTTTCAATACTAGGATCTTTGCCTATCTTAGTCTTCCAAATCTTAAGTAAATGGGCTTCTTGGGAGTAGGTGATAGTACCATTGTCGTCACCCTGTTGGTTAGGCTGCATTGAGACTCCCGTCGCTGCTCTGCCTTATGTTTCAATATTAGGATCTTTACCTATCCCAGTATTCCGAATCTTGAAGTCGGTGATGAGTCCATCATCGGGTTCCAGTTTGCAAGGCGTATTTGGGTCTCACTCCACTGCAAAAAATGCGAAATGCAAATTTACCCTTGAACAAATTTGCAAATTTGCCATTAAGAAACAGGGGCAAACTTGTCCCAAATCAATGAGTGCTGTCCGATTCAATTTTAAGCTCAAACATAAGGGGCCTCCTCTTTATAGACGAGTCCGAACGGCGTGCCGTAGAGCGAAACCTTCTTGGAGAGAAGTTTTACATAGCAAAGTACCTCACAAATGTCGCCATTAGGAGTGAAGGGCATAACCACCGCTGAAAAATTTTCTGATGATCTTGCCAGGATGCAAAACCAGGCGTTCAGCGTCATAGGCGCACATGATAACCTCTGCGCTACGGTGGCCTCGTCAACGCCACTGCACTGCCTTATATTTTGGTATTATGATCTTTGCTTATCCTAGGCCTTCCAATATTGAAAGAGGCGGTGATTGTCTCGTCATCAGCATACTGTTCGTTGGGCGATATTAAGTCACTTGCCACTGCACAGCTTGATGTCTTAATATGAGGATTTCTGCCTATCCTAATCTTCCCAATCCCACTGCGGAAGGCTGTCCTTTTGCCTTCCGCAGTGCGACATGCCTTTAGTTTTAGCCAAACTCGTCACGGAGATTTGATCAATGCCAACCACAATGAGAGTTCCTTCCTCCTTCTCCTCCCTCCACTTCTCTGCGACCAAACCTTGGTTTTGCTTGCCCAAGATTTTCGTGGCGAATTTACTGCCCCATCCCCTGATGAAGACCATCACCTTTGTCAGCTGATGGATGTCCATCTTTCTTACCAGATCGAGCTCCCAGGGAACGTGGATACCTCTGACGAGCTGTTTGATGGTATCAATACATCCGGCCGACACAAAACGTAGCATAAAAATGTCCCATCTATACCCGCAGCTCATCATTTGTATGGGTAGATCCTCTACAGAGTTCCACACATGCTAGAAAATCCGCTCGTTAACCAGATCTTCCACTTGGCACCGATGATCTGGTGGAATCCTACCGGATTCCACTTCTCTGCGCCTACACCTTGGTTTTGCTGGACCAACAATCCAACATGCATTCCGTCGCAAATATACTGCCCATCCCCTGATAAAGACCTTTCTTTCGGACCAGGTCGAGCTTTGCGCCTCCCAGGGAGCGTGAATACCTCTGGCGAGCTGTTTAACGGCATCAATCGATGTCCCCTCTAAACTCGTTGCTCATCATTTGTATGAGTAGACCCTCAACAGAGTTCCACTCATGATAGAAAATACACTCGTTGACCAGATCCTATACTTGAGACCTATTATCTGGTGGAATCCCACCGGCAGCACTGATCTCTGTTGGTCTTCCTTGCCACTTTGGCTTTAGAGGGCGGCTCCTTACCATTCTCAGCGACAATTTTCCCCTACCGTGATGGCTGTGGCCTCCTTTTGGAAGTCACAATCTTTCATGAAGACTCAGGGCCGTGCGGTCTTCCTTCGTTCCTATTCAGACTTTGTCTACCTCCGCTGGATACTGTCTTGAGTCTCCCTTGCGGGACGGCTGTTTTGGTTTTCCCAAAGTACTTGAAAGCGAGGAGTTTTTTGTATACCCACCACCAAAAGATGGGGTATATTAATTTAGTCATTCCGTTTGAAACACATCGAAATATTCATTTCCGACCCTATAAGGTATTTATATTCATGATCAGCGTAAAAATCTAAGACGATCTACCATCTCCGTCCGTCTGTCTGTTGAAATCACGCTACAGTCTCCAAAAATAGAGATATTGAGCTGAAACTTTGCACCGATTCTTTTTTTTAGCTATAAGCAGGTTAAGTTCGAAGATAGGCTATATTGGACTACATCTTGATATAGCCCCCATATAGACCGGTCCGCCGATTTAGGGTCTTAGACTCATAAAAGCCACATTCATTATCCGATTTTGCTGAAACTTGGGACAGTTGGTTCCGTTAGGCCCTTCGACATCTTTCTTCACTTTGGCCTAGATCGGTTTAGATTTGGACATAGCTGCCATATAGACCGATCCGCCGATTTAGGGTTTTGGGCCTATAAAAGCCACATTTATTATCCGATTTTGCTAAAGTTTGGGACAGTGAGTTGTGTTGGGCCCTTCGACACCTTTCTGCAATTTGGCCCAGATCGGTCTAGATTTAGATATAGCTGCCATATAGACCGATCTCTCGATTTAAGGTCTTGCGACCATAAAAGGCGCATTTACTGTCCGAATTTGCCAAAATTTGGAACAGAAAGTTGCATTAGAATCTTCGTCATCCCCCTTTAATTTGGCTCAGATCGGTCCAGATTTGTATATAGCTGCCATATAGACCGATCCTCCAATTTAAGGTCTTAGACCCATAGCAGCCACATTTATTATCCGATTTTGCTGAAATTTGGTTCAGTGAGTTGTGTTAGGCCCTTTGACATTTTTTTTCAATTTGGTGCAGATCGGTTCAGATTTGGATATAGCTATCATATATACCAATCCGCCGAGTAAGGGTTTTGGGCCCATAAAAGCCACATTTATTATCCGATTTTGCTGAAGTTTGGGACAGTGAGTTGTGTTGGGCCCTTCGACATCTTTCTGCAATTTGGCCCAGATCGGTCTAGATTTGGATATAGCTGCCATATAGACCGATCCGCCGATTTAGGATTTAAGGCCCCTAAAATCCACATTTATAATCCGATTTTGCTGAAGTTTGGGTCAGTGAGTTGTGTAGGGCCCTTCGACATATCTCTGGAATTTAGCCCAGATCGGTCTAGATTTGGATATAGCTGCCATATAGACCGATCTCTCGATTTAAGGTTTTGGGGCCATAAAGGCGCATTTATTGTCCGAATTTGCAAAAATTTGGTACAGTGAGTTGCGTAAGAATCTTCGACAACTGCCCTTAATTTGGTTCAGATTTAGATATAGCTGCCATATTGACCGATCTCTCGATTTAAGGTTTTGGGTGCATAAAAGGCGCAATATGGCACAGATCTGTCTAAATTTGAATATAGCTGCCATATAGATCGATCTCTCGATTTAAGGGTTTGGGGCCATTAATAGCGTATTTATCGTTCGATTTCGCCGAAATTTGGGACAGTGAGTTGTGTTAAGATTTTCGACATTTTTCTGCAACTTGGCCGAAATCGGTCTAGATTTGGATATAGCTGTCATATAGACCGATATCTCTATTTAAAATCTTGGCCCCATAAAAGGCGCATTTGTAATCCGATTTCACTGAAATTTGATACAGTGACTTATGTTAGGCTTTTCGACATCTGTGTCGTAAATGGTTCAGATCGGTCTATATCTGGATATGGCTACCAAAAAGACCAATATTTTATTACTTATTAGTATTTGATCCATATCGGAAATATTTCGTTGTAGCTGCTATGGGGCATAAGATATGCATTTTTCACCGGATTTTGCCGAAAGGTGGTTTAAGTATATACTCGAGGTGGTGGATACCCAACGTTCGGCCCGGCTGAACTTAATGCCTTTTTACTTGTTCTTCTTCAGCATTTTAGCAGTGTTATGCTCTTTGGGAAATTCTCTTTCTGGCTTCCGTAGAAGTGCTTGGAATGTCAGTTCTATTCCTTTCAGCAACCCTGCACTTTCGCCCGATTGAGCTGCTGGTACATACTCCTCTGTCTGCTTCGTCGTGCCCCTGATCACTTTCTCGGTCTGCTTGTGAGCTTAGCAAAGCCATCGCTCACTTCTGCCGTCATCCCGCAGCCCTCATCACTCGATTCGGCTGCGAATACTGTTTCATTGACACTGTCTGAACTCGTGTCGGAAACACCACCTTTTACAAATAAGTTCGCTAAAGCATCCCACTTCTCATTTTCAATGAGCCAAAACTGATATCTCATTCTTATATTAGTGTAGCATTTTATACACTGTGCAGATTATTTTGTATATGGATTGCAAGTAGTACATTTGAGTGTATAGTTGTATGTGGTATATTAATGCTATAATTATACCCTCCACCATAAGATGGGGGGTATACTAATTTCGTCATTCTGTTTGTAACTACTCGAAATATTCGTCTGAGACCCCATAAAGTATATATATTCTTGATCGTCGTGACATTTTATGTCGATCTAGCCATGTCCGTCCGTCTGTCCGTCTGTCCGTCCGTCCGTCCGTCCGTCCGTCCGTCCGTCCGTCCGTCCGTCCGTCCGTCCGTCCGTCCGTCCGTCTGTCTGTCGAAAGCACGCTATCTTCCGAAGGAGTAAAGCTAGCCGCTTGAAATTTTGCACAAATACTTCTTATTAGTGTAGGTCGGTTGGTATTGTAAATGGGCCATATCGGTCCATGTTTTGATATAGCTGCCATATAAACCGATCTTGGGTCTTGACTTCTTGAGCCTCTAGAGTGCGCAATTCTTATCTGATTTGAATGAAATTTTGTACGGCGTGTTTTTTTATGATATCCAACAACTGTGCCAAGTATGGTTCAAATCGGTCCATAACCTGATATAGCTGCCATATAAACCGATATTGGGTCTTGACTTCTTGAGCCTCTAGAGGGCGCAATTCTTATCCGATTGAAATGAAATTTTGCACGACGTGTTTTGTTATGATATCCAACAACTGTGCCAAGTATGGTTCAAATCGGTTCATAACCTGATATAGCTGCCATATAAACCGATATTGGGTCTTGACTTCTTGAGCCTCTAGAGTACGCAATTCTTATCCGATTGGAATGAAATTTTGCACGACGTGTTTTGTTATTATATTCAACAACTGTGCCAAGTATGGTTCAAATCGGTTCATAACCTGATATAGCTGCCATATAAACCGATCTTGGGTCTTGACTTCTTGAGCCTCTAGAGGGCGCAATTCTTATCCTATTGAAATGGAATTTCGCACGACGTGTTTTGTTATGATACCCAACAACTGTGCCAAGTATGGTTTAAATCGGTCCATAACCTGATATAGCTGCCATATAAACCGATCTTGGGTCTTGACTTCTTGAGCCTCTAGAGTGCGCAATTCTTATCCGATTTAAATGAATTTTTGGCACCAAGTATTTCGCTATGATATCCAACAACTGTGCCAAGTATGGTTGAAATCGGTCCATAACCTGATATAGCTGTCATATAAACAGATCTGGGGATTTGACTTCTTGAGCTTCTAGAGGGCGCAATTCCTATCCGTTTTGGCTGAAATTTTGCATGACGTATTTTATTTTTACTTTCAACAACTGTGTCAAATAAGGTTCAAATCGGTTCATAACCTGATATAGCTGCCATATAAACCGATCTGGGATCTTGACTTCTTGACCCCTAGAGGTCGCAATTATTATCCGATATGCCTGAAATTTTGTACGATGGATCCTCTCGTGACCATCAACAAATGTGTTTATTATGGTCTGAATCGGTCTATAGCCCGATACAGATCCCATATAAATCGTTCTCTCTATTTTACTTCGTGAGCCCCAATGGCCGCAATTCTTATACGAATTGGCTGAAATTTTACACAGGTCTCCAACATATAATTTAATTGTGGTCCGAACCGGACCATATCTTGATATCGTTTTAATAGCAGAGCAACTCTTTTCTTATATCCTTTTTTGCCTAAGAAGAGATGCCGGGAAAAAAACTCGACAAATGCGATCCATGGTGGAGAGTATATAAGATTCGGCCCGGCCGAACTTAGCACGCTTTTACTTGTTTTATTTGCAACCGAAATACCACAAACAATGACATGATTCGCATTATGAATACCAAAAGTTTTTTATTCTTAATTTCCCTTGTTTTGCCAGTGGGTGGGAGGGTAGATTTAAGTAGCTTAATACCTATGGCGGTTTGTCTATGTGTCTTCACAAATTTATCTCTATGAGCTTGTGTATGGCTGCATTTTGAAATGGAATGAGCACAACTCTCATTATCTCTTGCTGTTGCCAACAATCGATTATCAAAACCGCGGTGAGTAAAGATAAATTTCCACAATATTGCATATTCGAAGGTTGGATTTTTCATTTTCTCCCTCTTTCTCTCTTATTCTGTATGTTTACAGTCATGAAGTTGTTTGGGCAATACGATTCAAATATTTTTATATTAATGAAAAAATTCATAAAAAGTTGTTTCAAGATTTTAAGTTAAACTTTTACACGGAATATACTATGTACGGTGGTTCTTATTGAAGAAATCTACAAAGAATTGATGCAAAGGCAATTTCATATACAATTTGTAAACTCACATTACGTTAAGATATGCCAAACTTTATAAGCTTAGCAAGCATTTCTTATTTTATACAGGGTAGCTGATATGAAGTGTTACCAAAAGTACATATTTTGGGGTGTGAAAATATTTTTTATACCTATAGGATGGGTTTATACTAATTTTGTAATTCTGTTTGTAACACATCGAAAAATGGGTCTAACACCCCATAAAGTATATATGTTCTTGATCGTCATAACATTTTAAGTCGATCTAGCCATGTCCGTCTGTCCGTCTCTCGAAAGCACGCTAACTTTTGAAGGAGTAAAGCTAGGCGCTTGAAAATTTTCACAAATACTTTTTATTAGTGTAGGTCGGTTGGGATTGTAAATGAGTCAAATCGGTCCACGTTTTGATATAGCTGTCATATAAACCGATCCGCTCTTGTGTTTTGTGTTACGCAACTGCAAAAAACAGCCGGACCGGAAAACAGCAAGGAATCACTAGAAAAATCGAGTACATTGTCCAAAACGCTCCAATACCATCACTTGTGCCTGCAGTGTTTCCCAAAATAAGCCCATCTAAAATAATAATATGAATGGGTTATATGTGCACCAAATGAGCAAATATGTTCTGTGAAATCCAAATTTATATCAGATTTTTCCAATTTCAACAGGCTTTGGAGGATTGGATGACAATTGCGACCTGGACTTTGATCACAAATGAACATGGACACACATACAGACGGACATAGATTTATATGGTAGCTATATCCAAATCAAGACCGATCTGGACAAAATTGACGAAGGATGTCGTAGGAGCTAACACAACTCACTGTCCCAAAATTCTGTAAAATCGAATAATAAATGTGGCTTTTATGAGCCTTATACCCTAAATCGGAGGATCGGTCTATATGGCAGATATATCCAAATCTGGACTGATCTGAGCCAAATTGAAGAAGAATATCGAAAGGCCTAACACAACTCACTGTCCCACATTTCAGCAAAATCGGATAATAAATGTGGCTTTTACGGGCCTAAGACCCTAAATCGGAGGATCGGTCTAAATGGCGCCTATATCCAAATCTGAACCGATCTGGGCCAAATTGACGAAGGATGTCGAAGGGCCTAACACAACTCACCGTCCCAAATTTCGGTGACATCGGACAATAAATGCGCCTTTTATTGGCCTAAGACCCTAAATCGAGAGATCTGTCTATATGGCAGCTATCTCCAAATCAGGACCGATCTGAGCCAAATTGAAGAAGGATGGCGAAGGGTCTAACACAACTCACTGTCCCAAATTTCAACAAAATTGGATGATAAATGTCTAGATTTGATTATAACTGCCATATAGGCCGATCTCTCGATTTAATATTTTGGGCCCATAAAAGGCACATTTATTGTCCGATGTCGACGAAATTTGGGACAGTGAGTTGTGTTAGGCTCTTTGACATTAAACTAAAAAGACCAATATTTTGTTATACACAATTGAACAATAAGTTGTAGCTATTAGTATTTGGTCCAAATCGGAACATATTTCGATATAGCTGCTATGGGGCATAACGTATGCGAAAGGTGGTTTACTTGTATACCCGAGGTGGTGGGTATCCAAAGCTAGGCCCGGCCGAACTTAACGCCTTTTTAGTTGTTATCGTCCAAAGGTTTTTCGGCTCACCCACTATTTCCCCTATAACCTTCGAAGAATGGATACCAGTGACAACCTCTTCTGGCGCCACGTTGTTTGTTTAAGAGTTTCCTAGAGGCCATAAATGTATCCTCCACGGAGCTGCAGAATTCCAACCTGTATTTGTTTTGAGCCTTTCTCAGCTCGCCCTTGTATTTTCTTAGATAAGCCTTATAAAGATCTGAATCGTGCGGCGCCCCTGTGATTGTCGCCTTGCTTTACCCTTGGTTTGGCTCTAGGATACGTTGACATAAACCAGTCATTCAGGGCCCTCGTGATACGCTTGCCCATTATGTCTATGTCCTACGTAGTTTCCACTTCCCTTTCTGTTCTAGAGGAGATAGTGTGGCGGAATGTTTGCCGAAATTAAGGCAAATCCTCCTTTCTTCTGTTTAGCCAAAGAACAAGTAGATTGTCTGGAGATATGGCTAGACTATCACAGATTTTTACGACGATCAAGGTTATACACATTTATACCCTATAGTGTAGGAAATTGATATTTCGATGTGTTGCAAACGGAATGAATATACCCCCTTCCTTCATTGGTGGGTATAAAAAATACTATATGTTTCCACTGTTTATGAACTCCATTATGAATCTCCCAAATTTCTGTATTTTTGCTTCACATTCATCAAGTGAAAATGAAAGGCTTGCATATTGCCAATGACAATATGTGCGTATCATGCATTGCAATGTCAAAGGATAACCCGCATGGTGAAAAAGCCAAAGGAAATAAGTAGAAAAAAAATCACAGTCTGGGTTTAAAGTACCATGAATACCTGAAATATGCTGAATTAAGATTGGCAGCACTACGAAATGATGGCATATAAAATATTTAGATGCATGGTAGCAAACAAAGTAAATTTTTCAATAATTATATCAGCCTGAGGTTGAGTTTAACAATTTTATGAATTCTTAAATTTAAATTGAATGTTTAAGGAAAAACATTTTAAAAGGAATTTTGCTGTTTAAAAATTCTATGGATGAATTATTTTGGGATGTTTGATTATGATTTTGATTTTTTAAACAAATTTTGGAGGATTAAGTTCGAATGGGCCTGTTACCATCATCATTCTATGATATTCAAATTTCGTGGAAAGGTAACTTTGGTAAACATAAGCTTTTTATTCAGAAGCAATGTTGACCAATCAAGACAAAATCAGTTGGATAAAAAGTACCACTTTTATATATCAAAGTCCCTATCGGCGAACGGTGTATACGACAGCTCTATCCAAGTAGTATTATCCTCTGGATAATACTTCCCCTGGATGTCAAGGGAACTTATAAACTCATTCTTCTAAATTTGGCCTGATTTCTGAGATGAAAATGAATAACGAACTCTAGATTACAACCTCAACTGGTCTTGTGTTTGAGCAAATTCATGTTTCCCCTCCTTAAATATCTTTGTATCTTTTTGACCAGATTTCATAGATTTCCTCTTAGTTAAGCTATTGTAATTTCGAATTCCTTGCATCCTTTGGTTAAGTTTTCCTTATGCTCTCTGCTCTGTGCTAGCCATTTGGTTGGTCTCTGCCCTGACTGCGATTGTGCCAAATTAGCTTTTATTATTTGATTTTAATGCCTTGTAATTACGTTTGTGATTAATTTAAGGCCATTAATAGACCATTAACACTCCGGCTTCGCTTCGGCACGCACCAAGCGTGAAAGGCTCCGGCAAAGGATCAGGCGAAAATATGTTTTTCGTTGCCCTTTTGTGTTTTGGCCTTGGCAATGAATGGCGCAAGGAGGTGAAGTTGGTTCGTTCATTCGCTTGCTCGCATTTTTGGCAACAAATCATTTTGAATGGCTTTGGAATATGTGAATGGCCAGATTTTGTGTTTTGATTTGTAATTTATTTGATGTTAGACTAAGATTTATTTGAATATATTCATTTGGCTTGGTAATTTCTTTGTTCTTGTTTCTGTTTACTCCCGGTTGACTTGCGTTTCCGGGCATTTCCGCTTTGACTTAGCATGGCAGACAAATAACTGATTTGGGATGAATGTTTTGTTTTTATACCATCTTTAAACATAGAAAATGGCTTATTATGGCAAGGGGGAAGTAACCTGAATTTGGTTAGGGAAAAGGTGCTGTTTGGTCATAAAACAAAAATTCTGCGTGTATCCCGATATAGGCTTGAATTTTTTGGGGAAATTGTAGGTTTCTAGCGAAATTTTCTACTTAGGTTAGGTTAGGATGAAAATAGGGTGCAGATATTATTCCGCCCCATGCCACTATGGACATTCATCTAAGCCAGCAATCGGCTAGTTGTGCGCTCTAAAAACTATTGGGTTGCCCAAAAAGTAATTGCGGATTTTTCATATAGTCGGCGTTGACAAATTTTTTCAACGGCTTGTGACTCTGTAATTGCATTCTTTCTTCTGTCAGTTATCATCTGTTACTTTTAGCTTGCTTTAGAAAAAAAGTGTAAAAAAAGTATATTTGATTAAAGTTCATTCTAAGATTTATTAAAAATGCATTTACTTTCTTTTAAAAAATCCGCAATTACTTTTTGGGCAACCCAATATAAAGCAACCTCTAAAAAGAAAATTTTAAGTAAGGAATTCCGTGCTACTCACAAAATCCTTGATTTTTTTCCATACCACTCCCCTAAATTGCTTCATGTCTGGTATTGTGTCCCACCCAAGTGCCGGTACCTGTTAGACGCGAAAGCCGGGCAATGACAAAGGAAATGCTCCAACGTCTCATCATATTCCCCGCATGCCCTACACATGCTATCACTTGCCGCACCAATTTTACATAAGTGAGCTCGTAGTCCTATGTGTCCTGTTAAGATACCAATAGCTATACTGATCTCATTCTTACTTGCTTTCAGTAAAAGACTCGTCTTCTCACGATCTGGATCCCCCCATAGGATTTCCGCCGTCCTACCGACCGTTTCGCTGTTCCACAATGTTGCTTGCGCATTCGTCACCCACTTCCTTAACTCAGACTACGTCGACCAGAAAGGCTTCGGGTTAACCAAGTTTATTGACGGCAGCTTCACTGCCAATCGTCTGCCCTTTCATTTCCCCTTACTCCGTTATGGCCCGGCACCCACACGATGCGGATTTTGCCATCCTCAGAGAAGGTGTTAATCTCCTTCTGACACTGTAAGACTATTCGTGACCTTGCCGTCCTGATTGTTATTGCCCTTATGGAATTTTTACTGTTGGTAAAGATGTTCACACTTGATGTCCTCGCGATATCACCACATCATCTCCCCCATTCCGTGATCGCCCGGATCTTCGCCTGCTGGATCGTATTATGGTCAGGCAGTCTAAAACAGATCTCAGTCCCTGGGTTCTCAATGTAGACCCCCAGGCCCACTGTGTCCTCTAGCTTTGATCCATGCGTGTAACATGATCTTCCAGATGGCAATACTAGGGTTCCGTCAATCCAAGACTGTGCCGATGGCAGCAATGCCTCGCACTCGACTTCAAGGTTAATCTCAGGTCTCCTATCGAAAATCTCTTCCCAGGTTTTCCATCGTCGCCTCGATTATACCGCGATGGTTACAACTGCTCCCATCCTCAATTCATTCTCCTCTCGCGTTAAGTCTCATAGCCTCACACTTAATCTGTATGTCAATGGGTCGAATATCTAGAATAGTCTCCAGTGCCCTAGTGGGCGTGGTCCTCATCGCTCCGCCTATGCCAAGATATCATGTTCTCTGAACCTGTTGTATGGTCCTTAGGTTGCACTTTTTCTCCATAGCAGTCCGGTAATTTTACGATAATACAGCTGGAGAGGTTAGGCAAACCTCTACTGGTCAAGGCATTCATGTACTAATCGTAAGAAGAAGACAAGGCTCCATCGGATAGGGTTTGGGCCTTGATCGGACGGTGTGAGGCCAAGGGGCTCGTTCTTATACCAAAAGGCGACGCAAACACAAACCTAGATCATGGTTTGTGTTTGCGTCGCCTCTTGTATAAGATCGAGCACCTTGGCGTCACACTGTCCGATCAAGGCCCGAACCATATCTGATGAGGCCTTGTCTTCTTCCTACGATTAGTACATGAATGCCATGACCAGTAGTGGTTTGCTAACCTCTCCAGCTGTATTACCGCAAAATTACCATTGCTGTAACGAGGGGTAGCATGGATACAAACGAAAGAGGTGAGTCACATTTTGATTTCATATCACGCATCTCAACGGAGATGGCGTAAAACTGGCCGCATACCGAAACTGGCCGTTGTCCTACTGATTCGAGGCGTATTTATGTCGGTGATCAGCGAGATTATGGAAAGGTCACCGTGGAGGCTATCGAGTTGGGCTACGAGAAATGGTTAGAAAAACGAGAAACTAATTTCGTCATTCTGTTTGTAACTACTCGAAATATTCGTCTGAGACCCCATAAAGTATATATATTCTTGATCGTCGCGACATTTTATGTCGATCTAGCCATGTCCGTCCGTCTGTCCGTCCGTCCATCCGTCTGTCTGTCGAAAGCACGCTAACTTCCGAAGGAGTAAAGCTAGCCGCTTGAAATTTTGCACAAATACTTCTTATTAGTGTAGGTCGGTTGGTATTGTAAATGGGCCATATCGGTCCATGTTTTGATATAGCTGCCATATAAACCGATCTTGGGTCTTGACTTCTTGAGCCTCTAGACGTATTTTGCTATGATATCCAACAACTGTGCCAAGTATGGCTCAAATCGGTTCATAACCTGATATAGCTGCCATATAAACCGGTCTTGGGTCATGACTTCTTGAGCCTCTAGAGGGCGCAATTCTTATCCGATTAGAATGGAATTTCGCACGACGTGTTTTGTTATGATATCCAACAACTGTGTCAAGTATGGTTTAAATCGGTCCATAACCTGATATAGCTGCCATATAAACCGATCTTGGGTCTTGACTTCTTATCCCTCTAGAGGGCACAATTCTTATCCGATTTGAATGAATTTTTGCACAAAGTATTTCGTTATGATATCCAACAACTGTGTCAAGTATGGTTTAAATCGGTTCATAACCTGATATAGCTGTCATATAAACAGATCTGGGGATTTGATTTCTTGAGCTTATAGAGGGCGCAATTCCTGTCCGATTAGGCTGAAATTTTGCATGACGTATTTTCTTTTTACTTTCAACAACTGTGTCAAATAAGGTTCAAATCGGTTCATAACCTGATATAGCTGCCATATAAACCGATCTGGGATCTTGACTTCTTGACCCCTAGAGGTCGCAATTATTATCCGATATGCCTGACATTTTGTACGATGGATCCTCTCCTGACCATCAACAAACGTGTTTATTATGGTCTGAATCGGTCTATAGCCCGATACAGATCCCATCTAAATCGTTCTCTCTATATTACTTCGTGAGCCCCAATGGGCGCAATTCTTATACGAATTGGCTGAAATTTTACAAAGGTCTCCAACATATAATTTAATTGTGGTCCGAACCGGACCATATCTTGATATCGTTTTAATAGCAGAGCAACTCTTTTCTTATATCCTTTTTTGCCTAAGAGGAGATGCCGGGAAAAGAACTCGACAAATGCGATCCATGGTGGAGGGTATATAAGATTCGGCCCGGCCTAACTTAGCACGCTTTTACTTGTTATAGCTTTTAGTCATTCCGTTTGCAACACATCGAAATATCAATTTCTGACCCTACAAAGTATATATACTTCAGATCGTCGTAAAATTCTAAGACGATTTAACGATGTACGTGTGTCTGTAAGCCTATCCGCCTGTCCGTCTGTCTGTTGTAATCACTGCACGGGCTTCAAAAATTGAGATATCGAGCTGAAACTTGGCACAGTTACGACTTTTTGATGCACGCTGGTTAAGTTCTTGAACGGGCCAAATCGGACTATATTTAGATATAGCTGCCATATAGACCGATTTGCCGATAAAGGTTCTGAAGCCCATAAAGGCTTTATTTTTTAACCGATTTCGCTGAAATTTAAAACAGTGAGTAGTTTCAGGCCTCCTAACATAGGACCTAAATGTGTTTCAGATCGGACTATATTTAGATATAGCTGCCATATAGACCGATTTGCCGATAAAGGGTCTGAAGCCCATAAAAACATTATTTATTGCCCAAATGCTGAAATTTGAAACAGTGAGTAGTTTTAAGCCATCCGCCATCTGACCCAAATATGGTGAAAATAGGATTTATTTAGATAAAGCTGTCCTATAGACCAATATGCCGGTTAGGGGTTTGAAGCTCATAAAAGCTTAATTTGTTACCTGATTTTGTTGAAATATGGTGCTTGGTGGGTATCCAAAGTTCGGCCGAACTTAACGCTTTTTTACTTGTTTTTGTTTTAAATATGATTTAATGTCATTTGTTTTTCATATTCCTTAGCAAATATGATACACACAAGAACTAATTTGCTTTGCCTATTCTAGGTTCTGTCATTCACATAAACATGCCTCAATAAGTTCTTTATATTTCAAAATGTGTTTCAATTGTGTGTTATTTGCTTAAAACTTAAGATTGCTGGCTGATGCTGTGCACCAAATCTGCCAGAATTGTCAGTGAAAACGAAAACTCAAGAACCACTTCTGTCATGGCAATGGGGTATTTCTGTCACTTCAACATGGAATGTATTTCAATTTGTTTTCGTTTCACTTTGGCCACGACCATTGTGACTATGTAGGGAATTGTGTTCTTCCAAAAAATTGGGTTATCATTGTCATTATGTCATTTAAACATTTCACAGATGTGCCAGACTTTTGCATGAAATGTAAAGAAGTGACAAATTGTTTCACAAGCATATCCTTGAGAGGTAACACAGCAGTTCTATTTTTATGCACTTCATACAAAGGTATTTTCTTTTTTCATACTAACCACCATTGGATGGGAGGTATATAGATTTTGTGTTTCTTTTTGCTACACAATGAAACAGTGAAACAGTCTCTGCAAATCATCGATGTCCGTGTGTCTCTCTGTCCGTTAAGCTTTCATAGGATAAGATGCAAACTGGGATAAGGCAGAGCCCTCCTCATCCCTTGGTTCGTTAACGTGATGGCTATAAGCCCAATATAGCCTAAATTAGTATGCTAAGAATGCCATAAAAAATTCACAAAGTCACATAGTTGTCCCCAGGTGAAGAAGTAAGGAAACAAATTGATCACATTGAAATAGATGGAAGGCAATCATCCAGCAAGTTAGATGTCCTATCAATCCGTGTAGCAAGAATAGATTCCGATCATTAGAGAAAAGTACGATCTGGTACTGCACAGAAGCTGGACATTGAAAAGCTGCAAACAAAACATACGGCCAAGGCATACTCCACTCAACTAAACCAACTGCTTGATGAAAGCACTCCTTGTCCAGATGATATAACGGCGTAGAGGAAAACCATTGCTCGCTCCATGGAAAATACCTCAAAAAATTGAAAGCCTCACTTAAGAAACCCATGGTAGTGAGTGGACCCAAATAGTACTGAAGCCAAGTATGGGATATACAGAGCAACCCTTCAATCAGTAGCAACGCGCAAGATGAAGTAGAGGTATCGAGAGAAAAGGAGAAACATGTATTCCACAGTGAGAACAAGTAAAAGCGTGCTAAGTTCGGCCGGGCCGAATCTTATATACCCTGCTCCACCATAGATCGCATTTGTCGAGTTCTATGCGCGGTATCTCTTTTTAGGCAAACAAAGAATAATGAATAAGAACTGTTATGCTATTGAAGCTATATCCAGTTATAGTCCGATTCGGATCATAAATGAATACTGAACATTGCAGAAGTCATCGTGTAATATTTCAGTTCATTCGGTTAAGAATTGCGCCTTGTAGGGGCTCAAGAAGCAAAATTGGGAGATCGGTTTATATGGGAGCTGTATCCAGCTATAGATCGATTCAGACCATATTTCACATATATGTTGGTTTTCCAAGTAATTTTTCGATTTTTAATGGATTTTTTGATGGAGTCACGAGTAAAAGCCCATTTCCCTCTACGGCACATAGTTTAGGAGACAATTCGGTTGAGAATTGCGCCCTCCAGTGGCTCAAGAAGTCAAGATCCAGGATCGGTTTATATGACAGCTATACCAGGTTATTAACCGATTTGAAACATACTTAACACACTTGAGTGATACCAAAACGCGACATGCAAAATTACATCCAAATCGGATAAGAATTGCGCTCTCTAAAAGCTGAAGAAGTCAAGACCCAAGATCGGTTTATATGGCTGCTATATTAGGTTATGAACCGATTTGAACCATACTTAGAACTGTTGTTGGAAGTGACACCAGAACACCAGGTGCAAAATTTCAGTCAATTCGGACGAGAACTGCGCCCTATAAAGGCTCAAGAAGTCAAGACCCAATATCGGTTTATATGGCAGCTATATCGAAACATGGACCGATATGGCCCATTTACAATCCCAACCGACCTGCACTTATAAGAAGTATTCGTGCAAAAGTTAAGGCGGCTAGCTTTGCTTCTTCGAAAGTTAGCGTGCTTTCGACAGACAGACGGGCGGACGGACGGACAAACGGACCGACATGGCTAGATCGACTTATAAATGTCACGACGATCAAGAATATATATACTTTATGGGGTCTCAGGGAAATATTTCGAGGAGTTACAAACAGAATGACAAATTTAGTGTACGCCCATCCTATGGTGGAGGGTACAAAAAAACAACAAATGTCATATCACCCAAACGATGTCAATTTCAGATGTTTTTCCACTCTTTTGTGCGATGTGACCATCTTTGGAAACAATGACATTTTATGCAAATGATCTTAGACCTTTAATGAAAATAGATATGACTCAACCAAACATAATAATAGGTTGCCCAAAAAGTAATTGCGGATTTTTAATATAGTCGGCGTTGACAAATTTTTTCACAGCTTGTGACTCTGTAATTGCATTCTTTCTTCTGTCAGTTATCAGCTGTGACTTTTAGCTTGCTTTAGAAAAAAAGTGTAAAAGGAGTATATTTGATTAAAGTTCATTCTAAGTTTTATTAAAAATGCATTTACTTTCTTTTAAAAAATCCGCAATTACTTTTTGGGCAACCCAATATAAAAATATTATTAATTTCATAAGACCCAATGCCATAAAACCCAAATAAATAAATAACATTTAACCCAGCCACCGTAGTGCCGAAGTTAGCATGGCCAACTGTGACGCTGAACGGCTGGTTTCGATTCTTGGTTTTGGTTCTGGCACATCCTCCTGAGGAGACAAAGGAGAAAATCTGGTAACTAAAGCAGATAGTGTGCTGGGGATAAGAAAATAACATTTTTGCTAGCAGCTAGTGTTCGACGACGGCGGCGAAGAACATACCGCAGAACCAATCTCTGATGATAGTAAAGAAAGTTTACTTCATATTTAGATTGAGGTCCACAAAGCACCAGGAGTCGATGGGTTGCCAGCTGAACTACTTAAGACCAAGGCGTATGCATCAGCTCGTCTGCGCAATCTGGTCAGTAGAACGCACACCCGATGTTTGAAACCCCAGCATACGCAAGAATGTAGATAAGACAGAATGTGCCAACTACAGAGGAATAAGTCTCCTCCCCATCGCATTCAAGATACTCTCGAGCGTACTGTGTGAAAGATTAAAACCTAAAATCAATGAGATAATTGGGTCCTACGAGTGTAGCTTTATACCTGGAAAATCCACCATAGATCTGATATTCACACTGTGCCAAATCCTAGAAAATTAACGAGGAGGACAGGTCAACTCTTATCAAATCTTAGTTGACTACAAAGCCGCTCTCGATAGCCCTATACTTTCAAAGGTATTTCAGGCCATGTCTGAGTTTTTTGAGCTTTGTATACTTGCAGGATGTCGCTTGCTGATATATGAACCTCAGTACGGAAAAAATCTCTCTGAACCATTTAATACCAAACGAGGTTACATACAAGGAGATAACCCATCGTGTGATCTCTTTAATATTCTGCTAGGAAAGATTATATGAGATGCAGATGTGAATAGCAAGGAACACTACTCACAAAAGAATGCATGCTTTTCGCCATTGCCGTCGACATTATGGGATGTAATGCGTCGGTCACTGGAGTCTGCAGTCTTTAAAAGAATCGAAAGAGAATCAGTGAGAGTGGATCAGGCAGAAAATGGAGTTAATACAAGAAGGATGGCATCAACTCCCACAAAGTCTTTTACATCCGAGCATATAAAGAATATGGAGAAGGTTGGAAACCACAACTTTGTGATTGTCGGCAACTTGATCTAGCGGTGCCGAGGTAACAACGAAACAATTGACACCTGTTTTGAAATAAAGCAAAGATTAATATTAACTTCTAAACACTACTTCGGAATAAGAATGCAGTTAAAAAACAAGGCCACCTCTCGACAAACGAACATTGCACTATACAATGCACTGATACTTTACGTGTTGTTATATGATTTCAAGGCATGGGCAGTTGTGAAAGCAGACGTGGCATTGCTTGGAGTGATTGAGAAGAAGATTTTTATACCCACCACCGAAGGATGGGGGTATATTCATTTTGTTATTCCGTTTGCTACATATTGAAATATCCATTTCCTACCATATACAGTATGCATATTCTTGATCACTGTTAAAATCTAAGACGATCTAGACATGTCCGTCCGTCTGTCTGTTGAAATCACGCTACAGTCTTTAATAATAGCGATATACAGTCTTTAAAAATAGAGATATTGAGTTGAAACTTTGCACAGATTCTATTTTTGTCCATAAGCAGGTTAAGTTCGAAGATGGGCTATATCGGACTATATCTTGATATAGCCCCCATAGGGACCGATCCTCCGACTTAGGGTTTTAGGCCCATAAAAGCCACATTTATTATCCGATTTTACTGACATTTAGGACAGTGAGATGTGTTAGGCCCTTCGACATCCATCGTTAATTTGACTCTAATCGGTCTAGATTTGTATATAGTTGTCATATAGACCGATCATTCTATTTAGGGTCTTAGGCCCATAAAAGCCACATTTATTATCCGATTTTACTAAAATTTAGGACAATGAGTTGTGTTAAGCAATTTAACATACTTCGTCAATTTCGATCAGATTGGTTCAGATTTGGATATAGCTGCCATATAGACCGATCCTCCGATTTAGGATCTTAGGCCCAGAAAAGTTATATTTATTATCCGATTTTGCTAAAATTTGGGACAGTGAGTTGTGTTAAGCCCTTCGACATCAATCGTCAATTTGGCTCAGATATGTCCAGATTTGATTACAGCTGCCATATAGACCAAACCTCCGATTGAGAGTTTTAGGCCCATATCCGATTTCGCCGAAATTTGGGACAATGCGTTGTGTTAGGCTCTTCGACATTTTTCTGCAGCTTTGCCTAAATAGGTTCATGTTTGAATATAGCTGCCATATAGACCGATCTCTTGATTTAAGGTTTTGGGCCCATTAAAGGCGCATTTATAATCCGATTTCACTGAAATATAACACACTGATTTATGTTAGGCTTTTCGACATTCGTGTCGAATATGATCGGTTTATTTTTAGATATAGCTACTGTACTTATTGTTATTTTAAATCGTGTTAGTCTAAATCGTAACATATTTTGATACAACTGCTATGGGTCATAAGGTATGCAATTTTCACCGGATTTTGATGAAAGGTGGTTTACATATATACCCGAGGTGGTGGGTATCCAAAGTCCGGCCCGGTCGAACTCAAGGCCTTTTTACTTTACTTTAGAAATTTTGCTGGAAGAGATGATTTTAATTTGTGTAATAAAGGGTGATTTTTTTGAGGTTAGGATTTTCATGCATTAGTATTTGACAGATCACGTGGGATTTCAGACATGGTGTCAAAGAGAAAGATGCTCAGTATGCTTTGACATTTCATCATGAATAGACTTACTAACGAGCAACGCTTGCAAATCATTGAATTTTATTACCAAAATCAGTGTTCGGTTCGAAATGTGTTCAAATTTTGACAAATTTTGTTCAGCGATGAGGCTCATTTCTGGTTGAATGGCTACGTAAATAAGCAAAATTGCCGCATTTGGAGTGCAGAGCAACCAGAAGCCGTTCAAGAACTGCCCATGCATCCCGAAAAATGCACTGTTTGGTGTGGTTTGTACGCTGGTGGAATCATTGGACCGTATTTTTTCAAAGATGCTGTTGGACGCAACGTTACGGTGAATGAACACATTTCGAACCGAACACTGATTTTGGTAATAAAATTCAATGATTTGCAAGCGTTGCTCGTTAGTAAGTCTATTCATGATGAAATGTCAAAGCATACTGAACATCTTTCTCTTGGACACCATGTCTGAAATCCCACGTGATCTGTCAAATACTAATGCATGAAAATCCTAACCTCAAAATAATCACCCTTTATTACTGTTAAGAAGACACATGATCCATCCATTGGTATACGTTTCGAAATTTAAAGATAACAGATTATGGAAAGTATACATTCATTGGTGATTAAAAACATCCATTACTAATATTCAGCAGACAGTGTTTGCTTTTTTGAGCGTGAGTGAAGTTCATTATCTCAACAAGGCCATATGGCCAACAGTCTCCTCCTCTTCCTGCTTTTCGTCTCCACAGACAAGGCAACGGTCGTTGTTTGGTAGTTTTCAACTCCTTGCATGATTCCCATAGGCCAGTGGCCAGCCAGCACTGCGATAACTCAATCTTGGCGGACGCTGTGTGCTGAGAATCAGTCTTAGGCCTGTCCCAGTCTTTTCCCATATGGTTTCCGCTTGACTAAGAAAGTGCTTGAAGATGTCCGTTTTAACGACACCCAGAGGGTTTGTGATTGACGCCCTTTGGAATTCATTAGAAGAGGACACAGCTCTAGCTAGATCGCCTGCGTTTTTAGATGTCCCTTTTGACTAAGGATCCAAGTGAAAACTGCTGTAGCCAGACAACCTTTTTTTGCAATCTCTTACGTGCCTTGAGGTGACTATATTCAATCTAAATTTCAGAAGAGCCGCTAGACTGTCGACGAAAATTCCTACAGATGTTCAGGAAGCTTTCCATAGGTTGAACCGGCTCCGAAGCTTATCTCAGAGGTATTTATCAATTCCACCCTTGCTGCTGCGAAGCCTGGTGTGCTAAAATGTTGTCATAAAAAGGCGTTTATGCTGTTCTTTACGATTAGGCACCATCTTGACTCACCGTTGTCCTTGAAGTGTATTGTTCTGCAAACGCTACTGTTTAAATCCATTTCATCGTTCCTATAATCGTATTGTTTCTAAATTATGCCGTGTCCATCTTGGCCAGAAGGATTTGCAATTTTTCTAAAGCCAGCTAGAGTGGTTCAGGTTAATGTGCACGACCTTGATCATCATTGTTCTTTCGGGAAGGATGTGGGTGGTTCATCATGCTGTATGCCAGTGAGTTGTTTTAGGCCTTCTAACATCTGGCCTAAATATAGTTCAGATCGGACTATATTTAGATATAGCTGCCATATAGACCGATCTGCCGATAAAGGGTCTGGAGTCCATTAAAGCTTTATTTGTTAACCAATTTCACTGAAATTTTAAACAGTGGGTCATTTTAAGCCTCCCGACATCTGATTTAAATATGGACCAAATCGGGCTATACTTAGATATAGCTGCCATATTGACCGATCTCCCGATAAAGGGTCTGAAGTCCATAAAAGCTTTATTTTTTAACCAATTTCGCTGAAATTTGAAACAGTGAGTAGTTTTAGGCTTCCTAAAATAGGACCCAAATATGGTTCAGTTCGGTCTATATTTAGATATATCTGCCATATAGACCGACCTGCCCATAAGGGTCTGAAGCCCATAAAAGCTTTATTTTTTATCCGACTTTGCTGAAATTTAAAACAGTGATTAGTTTGGCCTACAAACGTCTTACTCAATTATGGTTGAGATCGGACTATATTTAGATATAGCTGCCATATAAACCGATCTCCCGATAAAGGGTCTGATGCCCATAAAAGCATGATTTTTTTATCCAATTTTACTAAAATTTTAAACAGTGAGTAGTTTTAGGCCACCCGCCATCCGACCCAAATAGGACTGTATTTAGATATAGCTGTCATATAGACCGATATGCCGGTTAAGGGTCTGAAGCTCATAAAACCTTTATTTATTACCCGATTTTGTTGAAATTTAAAATACAAAATTCAACAGTGGTTTACATTTATAAGATCTCTCAATGTCCGTGCCGAATTTGGGTGCAAAAGTTATCCAATTTTCATCCGATTGAGACGAAAGGGGGTTTACATAAATAACCGAGGTGGTGGGTATCCAAAGTTCAGTCCGGCTGAACATAATGTCATTTTACTTTTTTTATACCCACCACCGAAGGATGGGGGTATATTCATTTTGTCATTCCGTTTGCAACACATCGAAATATCCATTTCCGACCCTATAAAGTATATATATTCTTGATCAGCGTGAAAATCTAAGACGATCTAGACATGTCCGTCCGTCTGTCCGTCTGTCCGTCTGTCTGTTGAAATCACGCTACAGCCTTTCAAAATAGAGATATTGAGCTGAAATTGTGCACAGATTCTTTTTTTGTCCATAAGCAGGTTAAGTTCGAAGATGGGCTATATGGGACTATATCTTGATATAGCCCCCATATAGACCGATCCTCCGATTTAGGGTCTTAGGCCCATAAAAGCCATATTTATTATCCGATTTTGCTGAAATTTGGAACAATGAGTTGTGTTAGGCCCTTCGACGTCTTTCTTCAATTTGATCCAGATCGGTTCAGATTTGGATATAGCTCCCATATAGACCGATCCTCCGATTTATGGTCTAAGGCCCATAAAAGACACATTTATTATTCGATTTCGCTGAAATTTGGGACAGTGAGTTGTGTTAGGTCTTTCGACTTCCTCTGTTAATTTGGGTCAGATCGGTTCAGATTTGGATATAGCTGCCATATAGACCGATCCTATGGTTTAGGGTCTTAGGCCCACAAAAGCCACATTTATTATCCGATTTTGATGAAATTCGGGACAGTGAATTGTGTAAGGCCCGTCGACATCCTACGTTAATTTGGCTCAGATCGGTTCAGATTTGGATATAGCTGCCATATAGACCGATCCTCCGATTTATGGTGTTAGGTCCATAAAAGCCACATTTATTGTCCGATTTTGCTGAAATTTGGGACAGTGAGTTGTGTTAGGCCCTTCGACGTCTTTCTTTAATTTGATCCAGATCGGTTCAGATTTGGATATAGCTGCCATATAGACCGATTTCTTGATTTATTGTTTTGGGCCCATAAAATGCTCATTTATTGTCCGATGTCGCCGAAATTTAAGACAGTGAGTTAAGTTAAGCCCCTTGACATACTTCTGCAATATCGCACAGATCGGTCCAGAGTTGGATATAGCTGCCATATAGACCGATATCTAGATTTAAGGTTTTGGGGCCATAAAAACGCATTTATTGTCCGATGTAGCTGAAATTTGAGACAGTGAGTTTGGTTAGGCTCTTCGACGTCCTTCTTCAATTTGGCCCAGATCGGTCCATATTTCAATATAGCTGTCATATAGACCGATCTCTCGATCTAAGGTTTTGGGCCCATAAAAGAGTCATTTATTGTCCGAAATTTGGGACAGTGCTTTGTGTTAGGCTCTTCGACACTTTTATGCAACAAGATTTGGATGTAGCTGCCATGTAAACCAATATTTCGATTTAAAGTCTTGGCCCCATAAAAAGCGCATTTATAATCCGATTTCACTGAAATTTGACACAGTGACTTATGTTAGGCTTTTGACTTATGTTAGGTATGAAATTTTCACCGAATTTTGATGAAAGGAGGTTTACATATATACCCAAGGTGGTGGGTATCCAAAGTTCGGCCCGGCCGAACTTAACGCCTTTTTACTTGTTTTTCAGACAAATTGTTCTAAAAACGAACAATTTACCAACGATTTGTGGACTTTACTTTCTCCATGCTTATATTCACGAAATTTCTTCATACCAGCCTTAATGTTCCCTAAAATCCTGTTTGCCAGTATTAGACTTTCATTCATTATTGTAAGTAGAAATGTCTTGTCTACAATGTTCCTCGACTCAAAAACTTTAAACATACATTGTTCCTAATAGGACAATTCAAATATAGAGCAAATATCTTTACAAGGACATTTTTGAGATGTAAGTACATCATTGCAGCTGGGAACATTCTTACATATAAAAACTGGAAAGTTACTAAATCGATGTGTAACATTATTGCTGTGACTATGAGCTCAAATTATTCCTTTTAAGTGCAAATACTTTGTAGCTTAGCTTAATGGAAAGAGAAAAGCAGAATTGACTTCATATATCATTTGGCTTAAGACACCTAATAATCTTTACATTTAGAGTTGAATTTTTATACCCTCCACCATAGGATATATTGGGTTGCCCAAAAAGTAATTGCGGATTTTTCATATAGTCGGCGTTGACAAATTTTTTCCAGCTTGTAACTCTGTAATTCCATTCTTTCTTCTGTCAGTCATCTGCTGTTACTTTTAGCTTGCTTTAGAAAAAAAGTGTACAAAAAGTATATTTGATTAAAGTTCATTCTAAGTTTTATTAAAAATGCATTTACTTTCTTTTAAAAAATCCGCAATTACTTTTTGGGCAACCCAATAGTATGTATACTATACTATTGGTATACATACCCGTATACTGATTTCGTCATTGCGTTTGTAACATCTCGAAATATGCATCTAAGACCGCATAAAGTATATATATTCTTGATCGTCATGACATTTTAAGTCGATCTAACCATGTCCGTCCGTTTGTCTGCCGTCCGTCCATCCGTCCCTCTGTCGAAAGCAAATTTTGCACAAATGCTTCTTATAAGTGTTGGTCGGTTGGAATTGTAAATGGGCCATATCGGTCCATATTTTGATATCGCTGCCATATAAACCAATCTGGCGTCTTGACTTCTTTAGCCTCTAGAGGGCGCAATTCACGTCCGATTTGGCTGAAATAATGCATGACGAGTTTTGTTATGACTTCCAACAATTGTATCTAGAACTGTTCAAATCGGTTCATAACCTGATATAGCTGCCATATAAACCGATCTGGGGTCTTGACTTCTTGAGCCACTAGAGGGCGCAACTATTATCCGATTTAGCCAAACTTTTGCATGATGTGTTTTGTTATAACTTTCAATAACTGTGGTAAAAAAAAAAAAAATAGAGGGGCAAACTCCTCACATATCAATGGGTGCAGTCCGATTCAAGTTTTAAGCTCAATGATAAGGGGCCTCCTTTTTATAGCCGAGTCCGAACAGCGTGCCGCAGTGCGACACTTCTTTGGAGAGAAGTTTTACATGGCATTGTACCTCACAAATGTTGCCAGCATTAGGAGGGGAAAACCACCGCTGAAATTGTTTCTGATGGTCTCGCCAGGATTCGAACCCAGGCAATCAGCATCATAGGCAGACATGCTAACCTCTGCGCTACGGTGACTTCCACAACTGTACTAAAAAT
This sequence comes from Stomoxys calcitrans, assembly GCF_963082655.1. NCBI lineage: Eukaryota > Metazoa > Arthropoda > Insecta > Diptera > Muscidae > Stomoxys > Stomoxys calcitrans. The sequence continues at coordinate 47,249,309 of NC_081556.1, read as the reverse complement.
AGTTCAAATCAGCCCATAACATGATCTAGCCGCCATTTAAACAGATCTCCCGATTAGACTTCTTGAGTCTCTAGAGGGCGTAATTGCTAACCGATTTGGCTAAAAATTTGCATGACGTGACTTCCAACAACTGTGCTAAGTATGGTTGAAATCGGTTGATAACATTATATAGCTGCCGTATAAACCGATCTTGGGTCTTGACTTCTCGATCTTCTATAGGGCGCAATTCTTATCCGTTTTGGCCGAAATTTTGCATGAAGTGTTTTTATTTTGATATTCAACAACTGTGTCAATTATGGTCTAAATCAGTCCATAGGTTCATATAGCCGCCTCTAGAGGGCTCAATTCTTATCCAATACGATTGAAATTTTGTATATGTCGTTATGGAATGCCTTTCAACAACTATTCCCAGTATGGTCTAAATCGGTTGATAACCTGATATAGCTGCCAAGCCGATCTTGGGTCCTGATTTTTTGAGCCCCTGAAGGGCGCAATTATTACTCGATTTGCCTGAAATTTTGGAGGTGGTGTTTTTCTATGACTGATTTTTGACTATTTGAAAAAGTCATTCAAAGAACTTGACAAATGCGGTCCATGGTGGAGGGTATCTAAGATACGACCTTGGGCCGCACTAAGCACGCTTTTGTTATTTAGTGAATTTAAGGGGTGGCCATTTAGTAATTTAAAATCACAACCTTGAGAAAAAACAAGTAAGAAGGCATTAAGTTCGCCCGGGCCGAAATTTGCATACCCACCACCTCCGGTGTATATGAAAACACCCTTTCGTCCCCATCCAGTGAAAATTGGATAGCTTATGCACCCAAATTCGATACGGATATTGAGTGAGCTAATAAATATAAGTCACTGTTGAATTTTTTATTTAGAATTTTGACAAAGTCGGGTAATAAACAAAGCTTTTATCGGCTTCAGACCCTTTATCGGCAGATCGGTCTATATGTCAGCTATATCAAAATATTGTCCGATCTGAACCATATTTGGATCCTAAGTTTGGAGGCGTAAAACCACTTACTGTTTCAAAGTTCAGCGAAATAGGTTAAAAAAATAAAGCTTTTATGGGCTTCAGGCCTTTAATCGTGAGATTGGTCTATATGGCAGCTATATCTATATATAGTCCGATCTGATCCATATTCAGGTCAGATGTTGAGAGGATTAAAATAACCGGCTACTTCAAATTTCAGCGAAATCGGGTAATAAATTAAGCTTTTATGGGCTTCAGACCCTTTATTGTCAGATCGGTATATATGGCAGCTATATATAAATGAAGTCCGATATAGACCATATTTGGGTCAGATGTCGGGAAGCCTACAGTTACTCACTGTTTAAAATTTCAGCGAAATCGGATGAAAAATAAAGCATTTTTGGGCATTAGACCCTTTATCGGCAGATCGGTCTATATAGCAGCTATATCCAAATATGGTCCGATTTGGCCCATTCAACAACTTAACCAGCGTGCATGAAAAAGGCGTATATATATCAAATTTCAGGTCAATATCTCAATTTTCGAAGGCTGTAGAGTGATTACAACAGACGGACGGACAGGCGGATAGACTAACAGACACACGGACATCATTAAATCGTCTTAGAATTTTACGACGATCCGAAGTATATATACTTTGTAGGGTTGGAAATTGATATTTCGATGTGTTGCAAACGGAATGACTAAATGAATATAACCCCTTTCTTACGGTGGTGGGTATAAAAATAGAAATATTGGGCTGAAACTTTGCGAATGAATTTCTTTTGTTGAGTTCGAAGACGTGCTATATCGGACTATATCTTGATATATAGACCGATCGGCCGATTTAAGGTATTAAGCCCATAATAGCCACATTTATTATCCGAGTTTGCTCAAATTTGGGACTGTGAGTTATGTTAGGCCACTCGACATGCTTTTACAATTTGGCCTAGATCGGTTCCGATTTGGATATAGTCGTGGGTCCATTAAAGGCGCATTTATTGTCCGATTTTGCCAAAATTTGGGACAGTAAGTTGTGTTTGGCCTTCGACATCTTTCTTCGATTTGACTCAGATCGGTTCAGATTTGGAAATAGTTGCCTTATAGACCGATCTCTCTATTTAAGGTTTTGGTTCTATTAAAGGCTCATTTATCTTCAGATTTCGCCGAAATTTGAGACAGTGAGTTGTTTTAGGCGCCTTGATATCATTCTGCAATTTGATTTAGAACGGTTCAGATTTGGATATAGTTGCCATATAGACCGATCTATCGATTTAGGGTTTTGGGCATATCCCGCTAAGCTGCGCCTTCTTTTACTTTATATGGTACAAAAGTTTCTTAGGAATATTTATTTTCGAAGATCTTTTAGTGAAATACCATGCTAACTTGACTAAGAGTTTAATAATATAAGTACCTTTATCTGAATCCCATATGATCTTTTTTGGTCTACGAATTTAAGTTTGGATGTAAGGTGTACTCCATTCCTAAAATACTTCATTTCAGCTCGATATCCTTATGATATCTGATTTAGGGGTGTTTTCGGGGGTGAGGTGGTCTCCCAGGCACTTGTCCCTGAAAAAATATCAGCATCGTGCTCTTTTCTCAAATACCATTTATTTAAACCCCATATTGCCATTGGCTTAAGAGGAGTTTCCAGGATAAGGCGTCCCCAAACACATGGCCCCAAAACAGGTTATCAAATTCGTTTTCTAATCTCAAATACCTTTCATTTGAGCCACATATTGGCATGGTCGAAAAATTTTTTCCCTTTGGGGATGTCTTTCCCAAAACATCCCCAAAGGGAAAAAATTTTTCGACCATGCCAATATGTGGGTGATGCCCTCAATATATGGTCCTACATTTGGATAACAAATTCGTATTCTACTCCCAAATACCTTTATTCGAGCCCCATATTGCGATGGTTAGTAAAAAAATGCTGTTTATGGGGTATTTTGGGAAAGGGGTAGACCCCAAGAAAATTGTTCCCGAAAATGGGTATCAATTCTTGCTCTACCTCCCAAATACCTTTCATTTAAGCTCCACATGGACATGGTGGGTAAATATGCCCGATTTAGGAGTGTTTTGTGGATTGGGGTGGTCTCCCAAATACTAAGCCCGGAAAATATATCAGCAACGTGCTCTATTCTCATATATCTCAAAATTGGATTTCAAATTCGTTTTCTAATCTCATTTAAACTCCTTATTGCAAAAGTCAGCAAGTATGTCCGGTTTGGGGTATTGGCCCTAAAAACTATGAATATTTAGTTCCACTCTCTTTAAGACCAAAATTGTCTTGGTGAGCAAATACGTCCTATTTGGGGGTTGTTATGGTGGTGGGACGTCCGCTAGACAGTTGGCCCCTAATGTTGATATCAGATACGTGGTCTACTCCCACATACCTTTAATTTGAGCCCCATATTTCCATAGTCAGCAAACATGGCCGGCTTGGGGGGTGTTTTGGGGGATGAGCGGCCACTTAGTGTGTTGACCTTCAAAATATACATCGGATTCGTGTTCCACTTTAAAAACCCTTTTATTTGAGCCTCATACGGCAATAGACAGCAAATACTTCATATTTGGATGGTGTTGTGTGGGTGGGGTGGCCCCATAGAAACTTTTCCCGAATATTGATATCAAATTCGTGCTTTACTCCGAAAGAACTTTCATTTAAGCCCAATATTGCTGTGGTCGTAAATTTGTCCCCTTTGGGGGATGTTTCTGGGAGAGGAGGCCCCCCAAAAACTTGGTCCCATTTGGATTCGTATTCTACATCCAAATACCTTTTATTTAAGCTCCATATTCCCATGGTCATTAAATAAGTCCTGTTTGCGGGGTGTTTTGGGGAAGGGGTGGACCACCAGGAACGTGGTCCCACATTGGGATATCAGATTCGTATTCTACTTGCAAATACCTTTCATTTGAGTCCCATATTGCCATGGTCGGTAAAAATGCCCGATTTAGGGGTGTTTTGGGGCTTGGGGTGGTCCTCCTAGCACTTGGTCCGATAATTGGATATCAGATACGTTTTCTTATCCTAACTACCTTTCATTTGAGTCCCATATTGTCGTGATTGGTCTAAATATATGTTTGGTAGGTTTTAGGGTGGAGCGGCCCCCCTAGGTACCCCATCCGAAATTTGGATACCAAATTCTTATTTTTAGGGTACTATATGAGAGCACACAAATTTTCGTTTCAATTGCACCACCCATCTCCGAGATCTGGCATTTCTGAAAATTAGGGTAAGGGGGAGGGTCCGCCCCCCTTCAGATATCAAAAAATGTAGTACCATATTTTCACCACGGGATCATTATGCATCATCTGTGAAAATATCAAGAAAATCCGTTCAGCCGTTTCTGAGTTCATAAGGAACACACAAACAAACAAACCTACAAACAAACACAATTTTTGTTTTTATATATAAGAAGAAAGATGGGAGAAGCTTGTGAATCAAAAAATGTACTCCCTTATTTGAGTTTCCAGTTCAGCACATGTGATCCATTATATTTAATTCAAATATAGCGTTTAATTTAACATTCCTAGTAATGATTCTCTTCACTTTTGCTAATTCATTGCGTCTATCTTACCTTCTTAATCCTATTTGTCCCAACTATTTTCAGTTTTTGTCACAACATAATTAATTAGTCCATTTGCTGGCCCGGTCCCCTAAGAGAAAAAAGGGTTGCACGTGTCCCTGGGCTTCGACTGCCTTAATCCCTTTGAACTTTGATCCATGTTGCTAAAGTAATTATAATATTATTCTGTTTTTCTCCTTTCATACAATCGAGGGATGCTTTGAATGTTTGCCCAAGAGTTTTCTTTTTGAGTATTTGATCACTTATGTGATGGTTAATCTTTTTGAAATCTTGCCTTACTTCGTCTTTCATTTTTGTTACAAAAAAACAAAAACAAACCAGAATCATTGCACAATGATGGAGAATTAAAAAGAAAAGGGACATATGAAATGAAAAGGGATAAACTAGCCGTTAATGTTACATAAATCACATGCTGTCTTAAGTGGCCCACGTTTATGTCATTGCAACACTTTTAATCTCTTAAATGTAATCCTTGGCATGGACTTTGGCTGGCTGGCTGCCTGGCCAGGTTCATGCCACCATGGTGGGCTGAGATCACCTTCCTTCATACAGTAGACAATGGCACATCCTACCACAGGCAGATGAGGAAAAAGATGAAAAGCAACATTGTATAGCAAGCAAAGTGAAATATGTAGACCATGCCATTCCAAATGATATTGCAACTTTATAAAAAAAAGTCAGAAAAAAATTTTAGTTTCCTTTTTGGTGGTATAACAGAGCGAAGAAGAGCTTAACTTCTATTTTTTTAATATGTAATAAGAACGTTATGAGAAATGATATAAGCAGATGGAAGGACATCTCTACTTCGAACAATTAAAAATGTCATATCGATTAAGAAGATCACTTGTAAAATTTCAGCCAAATCGGATAAGAATTATGGCTTCCAGGGGCTTGTGATCTTAAATCAGGAGATCGGTTGACACGGGAGATATATGAAGATTTCGATCTGTTAAGATCGTATATGGCACGGTAGTTGTAAGTAATAACAGAACGCAACGTGCAAAATTTCTGCCAAATCGGATAATAAGTGATACTTCAAGGGGCTTAAGTTCTAAAATCACGAGATAGGTTTATATGGGTGTAATATGTAGTTTTAGACCGATGTGGATCCTACTTGGTTGTTGGATGTGACAACAATTGTCCGATTCAGCCGAATCGGACAATAATAACGGTTTTCAGGGGTTCAAGATGGCAAATCGGTCGATTTCTTTGGGAGCTTTATCAGATTATTGTCCGATTTATATTGTACTTGGCAGAGTTGTTCAAAGTTATACGAGGGCTGCTATATAAGTTGCTGGCCTCATAATGAATATGTAAGTGTGTAATCAATATATTAATGGTTTTCAAAGCATCCTCCAACAAGATTTATAAACTTTTGCATGCGCTCAAAACAGTTGTTCACTTTTCCACTCCGATTGAGACATCTTCAAAACATGGTTATTGAACAATTCAACAGCACTTTCCCGCGTCCAAAATCATTGATCACTCATTGTTATCTTAATGTGAAGGAATAAAAAGAGTTCGCTGAGTCCCAATTCAAGTGGTCAGTTTGACGTTTTGGTCTATAAACAAGTAAAAAAGGGGTTATGTTTGGCCGGGCCGAACTTTGGATACCCACCACCTCAGGTATATGTGGAAACCACCTTTCGTCAAAATCCGGTGCAAAATGCATACCTTATGCCCCATATCAGCTATATAGAAATATGTTCCGATTTGGACCAAATACTAATGAGTACAAGTAATTTTTCAATAAACCGATCTGAACCATAAACGACACGGATGTCGAAAAGCCTAACAAAAGTCACTGTGTCAAATTTCAGTGAAATTGGATAAAAAATGCGCCTTTTTTTGGACCAAAACCTTAAATCGAGAAATCGGTCTTTTTAAATTTGGACCGATCTGTGCCATATTGCAAAAGTATATCGAAGGCCCTAACACAACTCACTGTCCCAAATTTCGACAACATCGGACAATAAATGTGCCTTTTATGGGCCGAAGACCCTAAATCGGAGGATCGGTCTATATGGCAGCTATATCCAAATTTGGACCGATCTGGGCCAAATTAGAGAAATATGTCGAAGGGCCTAACGCAACACACTGTCCCAAATTTCAGCAATTTCGGATAATAAATGTGGCTTTTAAGGGCCTAAGACCCTAATTCGGCAGATCGGTCTTTATGGTAGCTATATCCAAATCTTGACCGATCTGGGCCAAATTGAGGAGAGTTTGAGGCGGTTTGAGGTTTGAACAATGATTTGTCTTCTCTTGTTCGTTTTTCGATTACCTCCAGAGACTTCAGGCAATCCAATTGTGGTCTACACTCAGCATTGACCGTCCTACATTGCTCAAGCGGAACAGCCTACATATTAGCAGTTTCTTCTAAGAAACTGGCGGCAGATAGAAGTGTTTCTTCCACGAACAACTTTCGTTGGATTAGGCTTGTCTTCAAAGACCCATATGGTTGTTTGCTGTCTTATTTCGGGCTCATAAGCATAGATCTATCATTCATCAACGGTGGAGATTTCATAAAAGTTTTGTGAATTATCGCGATTGCATTTTGCATTTCTTTGCACCAATTGACAGGGGTCTTTTTTGAGCGATTGTCAAATTGTGAAGTATCCAACGAAAACAATCCTTCTTAACGGCAGTGGATTCATTCAATATGGAATGTATGCGGGTGAACGAAATGCCCAAGGATGCATTTCACATAACGATCCTGCATTATGAGCTTACTTCCGGAATTAATGTTCTATGGCAAAACGGTTTTTGGACCACCTTCATGGAGTTCGTCTATGAACGAGCATCGACCACTATTTAATTAATTTAACCAGATTTTTACAGTATGGGTGATGGTGCTTCAGTATGCGGGATGGTGCTTCAGCATGGGAGATTATCGGCGTACAAAGATTTGTGTTAAACAATGCATTCGTATCTTGCTACTTCACGTTGAAAGTTGTTAAAAATGATCGCACGAAGATGCTCACGAGTTTCATCAATTTTTGTGAAATTAATTTTTTCAAGTCCCTTTAAAAAACTCAAAAGCGGAAAATTTTTAACTTTTCAATTAAATTTTCAGATTGCATCTGGCACTCCTTGGTATTATCTAGGCCAGAACCTTATATAACATTAGGCAGGCGTGTGGTGCCCCTAACACTAAATTTAGTTGGAACATCATGGCGTATGAATTTTGATTTTTAGCTAAACATTTTATGTTATGTATACGTCACATGGTTCGCTCCATTCCATTCTGTCTGTCGAAAGCACGCTAACTTTCGAAGGAGAAAAGTTAGGCGATTGCAATTTTGCATAAATACTTCTTATTAGTGCTGGTCGCTTGGAATTGTAAATTGACCAAATCGGCCTATGTTTGGATTTTTTGAGGTTAGGTTTAATTGGCAGTCAGCCATCAGTCTGCCATTTCGTCCATTGTGATACCACAGGAACAAAAGAAGGAAGATGCCTTCCAGTTCCTACCATTGAACCATCCAGATTGCTTTAAAAAGCTCAAAAGCTTGCAAATGTTCACATCCAATAAATCGGAAAAGAAATGAAAACCTTAGGTATAAATTTAGCACGTGTCGTTTTGGTATAACTTACCACAACTGTGTCAAATATGGTCTTAATCGGTTCAGCATCTGATACAGGTGCCATATAAACCGATCTCCTGATTATACTTCTTCTGTTATGGTAGCCAAAGTCAAAAGATTTCTTTGCTGGATCTCTTTCATTATTTCTGACAACATGACCTAGCCAATACAACCGTTGTATCTCGATGCGTTTAACTGTGCAATCTTCGCCATAGCTGCTCATAATTCATATGACACCTAGAGTTTCCATTGACGCAGACTGGTCCATATATTTATGTAGTATCTCTCAAACACTCCAAGTGTCACCTCAGCTGCTTTCGCAAGTGCCCTTGCTTCGGAGCCATACATCCGAACGGGTAGTATCAACGTTTTGCATAATAAAATTTTCGTCTGCCGAGAGATGGATTTTCTCAGGGCTTTGTGGGTGTTGATATCATCGCTTCACTTTGTCTTTTCTTCATTTGCTTCTTTATACCTACCACCGAAGGATGGGGGTATATTCATTTTGACATGTCCGTCCGTCTGTCTGTTGAAATCACGCTACAGTCTTCAAAAATAGAGACGTTGAGCTAAAATTTTGCACAGAGTCTTTTTTTGTCCATAAGCAGGTTAAGTTCGAAGATGAGCTATATCGGACCATATCTTGATATAGCCCCCATATAGACCGATCCGCCGATTTAGGGTCTTTGGCCCATAAAAGCCACATTTATTATCCGATAGTGCTGAAATTTGGGACAGTGAGTTGTGTTAAGCCCTTCGATATCCTTCGTCAATTTGGCTTAGATCGGTTCAGATTTGGATATAGCTGTCATATAGACCGATCCTATGGTTTAGGGTCTTAGGCCCATAAAAGCCACATTTATTATCCGATTGTGCTGACATTTTGGACAGTGAGTTTTGTTAAGCCCTTCGATATCCTACGTCAGATCGGTCCATATGTGGATATAGCTGTCATATAGATCGATTCACCGATTTATGGTCTTAGGCCCATAAAAGCCACATTTATTACCCGATTTTGCTGAAATTTGGGACTGTGAGTTGTGTTAGGACCTTCGTCAATTTGGTTCAGATCAATCCAGATTTGAATATTGCTGCCACATAGACCGATCTCTCGATTTAAGGTTTTGGCCCCATAAAAGGCGCATTTATATAGACCGATCTCTCGGTTTTAGGTTTTGGGGCCATAAAAGGCGCATTTATTGCCCGATGTCGCTGAAATTTGAGACAGTGAGTATAGTTGAGCTCTTCGACGTCCTTCTTCAATTTGTTCCAAGTCGATCTTGATTTGGATATAGCTGCCATGTTGACCGATATCTCGATTTAAAATCTTGGCCCCATAAAAAGCGCATTTTCAATCCGATTTCACTGAAATTTGACACAGTGACTTATATTAGGCTTTTCGACATCCGTTTTATATGGTTCAGATCGGTTTATTTTAAGACGTAGCTAATGTGTTTATTAATATTTGGTCCAAATCGGAACATATTTCGATATAACTGCTATGGGACATAAAGTATACAATTTTTACCGGATTTTGATGAAAGGTTTTTTACATATATACCCGAGGTGGTGAGTATCCAAAGTTCAGCCCGGCCGAACTTAACGCCTGTTTATTTGTTTGATTCTCTTTCGATATTTTCAAAGACTGCAATTGCTTCTTACAGTGATGACCTATAATATCGATGTCGTCGTTTTGTGAGTAGTGTGCCTTGCCTATTCATACCAGCATCTCGTTTAATTTTCTTTAGCAGGAGATAACCTATCGCGTGATAAGATAGACCGTCTGCTTGTATGTATGTATTGCATGAAACCTCTTTTGGTATGGAACTGTTTGGAGAGGTTCTTTTCTATTTTAACTGAGTAGCGTGTATTAGCAAGCGTCATCCTGCAAAGTTATATCAGTTTTGCAGGCATGCCAAACTCAGACATGGCTTGTTATACCTTTGAACGCATTGCTCCTGCTGTCTTATTGGGTTTCGGCCGTTTCATTGCTACGAGGGCCTCATTTTGACTAGGTGGTACACATTCAGCGGTCGTATTCTCTCTTTAGGCGCTCGCAGAAAATATTCTTGGGCTTTTATTCCTTGTCTTAAGTCGGGGCTTGGGCGCAAATAAAGCAGATGTTGAAGAATTTAGCCTCTGATTAGATTAAGACAAAGGTTCTATGTGTTAAAAATAGTAGCTAGGTTCGGTGCTGTGGGGTATTATTTAGTCGGCTATGGCCGACTTTTGCCTTTCCTTACTGGTTTTCATATAGATTTTCCACCCGCTTGATAGTTAAATCATTTTGCATTTCACCTTAGAGTTCATTCATTTTGTACATTTGCCTTTGTATAACAGCGGATGTGAATATATATTCAGTGTAAACGCATCACTACAATACATGTGTCCGGATGTTTGTGTGAGTGCGTGCATTTAGTGTTGGTTTGTATGTACACACATGTGCGAATGTGCTTAAGGATTATGTGGCATAGTATTTGTATAGTAAAAACGTGCTACATTCATATCAGGAACACAGCCATTGTATATCTCTTTCAAAGTCCAGACAAATTAATTTTCATTTACTGGGCTTAATGTAGGTTTTTATCAGGTTTGGATTCTTTGGTGCTATCAGCATGCCTTAGCCACCGCACTCCCCTTTAAGCCCGGCTAGCGTTGAGTTTTGCTTTACATTTTTTAAATTCTAGAGAAACACTACCTTTTCTCCGAAACCTCTACCTCTGTCAAAATTTTTGTTCGTATTGTTGGAAATGTACAAAAATGGGGGACTATAGCGAATGCCTGAAAGTTGTAAAACTCTTTCAATAATTTTTTGTTTGTCTTTTGTTTTGTATTCGACAAAAAAGGCGTGCAAGGCACATGTTGCTGTTGGTTGGATTTCATACATAAAACAGAAAAGAAAAGGATTTTTGTTTTTCTAAGTTTTCTTTTATTTCATATCTGTACCAAAAATAGAAGGCCTTTAAATAAATTCATGTGAATGAAAAAGGAGATGGTATTAAAATGTTTTGGGATGAATGGTTTCTATGGGCTGAGAGAATTTTAATTTCAGGTGGTATTTTCTACTTTTATTCACTTTCATTACTAGGTTAAGAAAAAATTTCTGGGCTTTGGTACATATTAATTAGATGCTTCTAGAGAAAGTTATCAACATTTTTATACCCACCACCGAAGGATGGGGGTATATTCATTTTGTCATTCCGTTTGCAACACATCGAAATATCCATTTCCGACCCTATAAAGTATATATATTCTTGATCAGCGTAAAAATCTAAGACGATCAAGCCATGTCCGTCCGTCTGTCCGCCTGTGTGTTGAAATCTCGCTAGAGTGTTCAAAAATAGAGATATTGAGTTAAAACTTTGCACAGATTCTTTTTTTATCCATAAGCAGGTTAAGTTCGAAGATGGGCTATATCGGACTATATCTTGATACAGCCCCCATATAGACCGATCGGCCGATTTAGGGTCTTAGGCCCATAAAAGCCACATTTATTATCCGATTTTGTTGAAATTTGGGACAGTGAGTAGAGTTAGGCCCTTCGACATCCTTTGTTAATTTGGCTCAGATCGGTCCAGATTTGGATATAGCTGCCATATAGACCGATCCTCTGATTTAGGGTCTAAGGCCCATAAAAGCCACATTTACTATCCGATTTCGCTGAAATTTGGGACAGTGAGTTGTCTTAGACCCTTTGACATGCTTCTTTAATTTGGTCCAGATCGGTTCAGATTTGGATATAGCTGCCATATAGACCGATCCTCCGGTTTAGGGTCTTAGGCCCACAAAAGCCACATTTATTATCCGATTTTGATGAAATTCGGGACAGTGAATTGTGTAAGGCCCCTCGACATCCTTTGTTAATTTGGCTCAGATTGGTCCAGATTTGGATATAGCTGCCATATAGATCGATCCTCCGATTTATGGTGTAAGGCCCATAATAGCCACATTCATTATCCGATTTTGCTGAAATTTGGGACAGTGAGATGTGTTAGGCCCTTTGACATATTTCTTCAATTTGGTCCAGATCGGTTCAAATTTGGATATAGCTACCATATAGACCGATTTCTTGATTTATGGTTTTGGGCAAATAAAAAGCTCATTTATTGCCCGATGTCCCCGAAATTTGGAACAGTGAGTTAAGTTAAGCCCCTTGACATACTTCTGCAATATTGCACAGATCGGTCCAGATTTGGATATAGCTGCCATATAGACCGATATCTAGGTTTTAGGTTTTGGGGCCATAAAATTCGCATTTATTGTCCGATGTCGCTGAAATTTGAGACAGTGGGTTTGGTTAGGCTCTTCGACGTCCTTCTTCAATTTTGCCCAGATCGGTCC